>NC_086447.1:124424673-124724673 GCF_028390025.1 Pseudophryne corroboree
GTCAAAGATCTTATAGCCCAGGGCTACAGACTGGAGTTTCAGGAACTCCCACCTCACAGATTCTTCAAATCAGGCTTACCAGCTTCTCAAAAAGCAAGTATGACTTTACAGGAAGCAATTCTAAAACTGGTACAGACTCAGGTTATTGTTCCAGTTCCACTTCAGCTACAAGGTTAGGGTTATTATTCCAACCTGTTTGTAGTTCCGAAACCGGACGCTTCGGTAAGGCCCATTTTAAATCTCAAGTCGTTGAACCCATACTTACAGGTGTTCAAGTTCAAAATGTAGAATCTCAGGTCTAGAGGAAGGGGAATTCTTGGTGTCTCTGGATATCAAGAATGCATACCTTAATATTCCGGGTTGGCTGCCTCATCAAGCTTATCTAAGGTTTGTCTTACAGGACTGTCACTACCAGTTCCAGGCCCTGCCTTTTGGCCTCTCTACAGCACCGAGGGTGTTCACCAAGGTAATGCAGAGATGATATATCTCCTCCGCAAACAGGGAGTGAACATAATACCATACCTGGACGATCTGCCGATAAAGGCACCATCCAGGGAGGGGTTGTTAGACAACATTGCCCTCTCAACCCGACTGCTCCAGGATCACGGGTGGATTCTGAACCTACCAAAATCTCATCTGGAACCAACACGGAGGCTTCCGTTCCTGGGGATGATACTGGATACGGAGGCACAGAAGGTGTTCCTTCCATTGGAAAAGGCATTGGTGCGGGATGCTCTAAGACAAACTCGAATATCGATGCATCTATGCATTCGCCATCTGGGGAAGACGGTGGCAGCTTACCAGGCGCTGCAGTATAGAAGGTTTTACGCAAGGCCCTTCCAGCTGGATCTGTTGGACAAATGGTCCGGTTCACATCTTCACATGCACCAGAGGATCTGTCTGTTGCCAAAAGCCAGGATTTCCCTTCTGTGGGGGCTTCAGACTTCTCACCTGACCGATGGCCAGAGGTTCGGGATTCAAAATTGGATTCTGCTAACCACAAACACAAGCCTCAGAGGTTGGGGAGCAGTCACCGAAGGGGAACAGTTCCAAGGAAGATGGTCAAGTCAGGAAGCCATTCTTCCGATCAACATTCTGGAACTAAGGGCCATATACAACACCCTTCTACGGGCATCACATCTTCTTCAAGATCAAGCCACTCAGGTTCAGTCGGACAGTGTGACAGCAGTAACGTACATAAACCGACCGGGCGGAATGAAGAGCAGAGCAGCAATGTCAGAGGTAAAAAGTATTCTCCTCTGGGCAGAAAAGCACGCTGTGGTGTTGCCCGCGATTTTGATTCCGGGAGAAGACAACTGGGAAGCAGACTTCCTCAGCAGACACGACCTCCACCCAGGAGAGTAGGGCCTTCACCCGGAGGTGTTTGGATGCTTGACAAGTCGGTGGGGAATTACACAAATCGACATGATGGCCTCTCGTCTCAACAAGAAGCTCAAGCGGTATTGTTCCAGTTCGAGGGACCCACAAGCAGTGGCGGTGGACGCTCTGGTGACTCCATTGGTCTACCAGATGGTGTACGTGTGTCCACCACTCCCAGTCATCCCAAAGATTCTCAAAAGAATAAAAAGGAAAAAGGTTCAAACAATTCTCATTGCTCCAAACTGGCCAAGAAGGGCCTGGTATGCGGATCTACTGGAGATGCTCCTAGAGGACCCGTGGCCTCTACCTCTTCACGAGGGCTTTCTCCAACAAGGGGCCGTTCGTCTATCAAGACTTACCGCAGCTACGTTTGACGGCATGGAGGTTGAGTGTCAAATTCTAGCCTGGAAAGGGATCCCGGATAGGGTTATTCCAACCCTGATACAAGCCAGAATGGGGGTAACGTCTAAACATTACCACTGTATTTGGAAAATATACGTCTCTTGGTGTGAGAACAGGATATTTCCTGCGGTGGAATTTCAACTAGGACATTTTCTCCTTTTTCTGCAGTCAGGTGTGGATGTGGGCCTACGTTTGGGCTCCATAAAAGTCAATTTTTTTCCAGAAACAATCGGCTTCTCTTCTTGAGGTTCAGACATTTTTGAAGGGGGTTCTGCACATCAAACCGCCCTTTGTGCCTCCTTCGGCACCTTGGGATCTCAACGTGGTGTTGCAGTTCCTGTAATCAGAATGGTTTGAGCCTTTACAGGACGTAGACGTCAAGTTTCTTACGTGGAAGGCCGTCACGCTGTTGGCCTTGGCTTCTGCAAAGGCGTGTGTCGGAGCTGCAGGCGTTGTCTCACAAAAGCCCCTATTTGATTTTTCATGAAGATAGGGCTGAACTCAGAACTCGTCAGCAATTTCTTCTAAAGGTGGTGTCTGCGTTTCATATCAACCAACCTATTGTGGTTCCGGTGGTTACCGACACCTCTGCTACTTCAAAGTCCTTGGATGTGATGAGGGCTTTGAAGATCTATGTGAAGCGGACAGCTCGTCACAGAAAATCTGACTCGCTGTTTGTTCTCTGTGATCCCAATAAAATTGGATGTCCTGCTTCAAAGCAGACAATTGCATGCTGGATCAAACTTACTATCCAGCATGCTTATTCCACGGCAGGTTTGCCGTGTCCAAAATCTGTACAGGCCCACTCTACTAGGTCGGTGGGTTCTTCCTGGGCAGCTGCCCGGGGTGTCTCGGCTTTACAGCTCTGCCGAGAAGCTACTTGGTCAGGTTCGAACACGTTTGCTAAGTTCTACAAGTTCGATACTTTAGCCTCTGAGGAGCTTCAGTTTGGTCAATCAGTTCTGCAGGAACCTCAGCACTCTTCCATCCGGTTTGGGAGCTTTGGTACATCCCCATGGTACTAATGTGGACCCCAGTATCCTCTAGGACGTAAGAGAAAATAGGATCTTAATTACCTACTGGTAAATCCTTTTCTCATAGTTTGTAGAGGATACTGGGCGGCCGCCCAGTGCTTAGTTTCTTCCTGCACTGTTACTTGGTTAAGTATTGTCGGTTCAGCGGTTGCTCTTCCTGGTTTAAAGTTTGGTTAGCTTTGCTTTCCTCTAGTTTGTGTGTGCTGGTTCGGAATCTCACCACTATCCTTTTATATACTCCTCTCAAAGTATGTCCGTCTCCTCGGGCACAGTTTCATAGACTGAGTCTGGTAGGAGGGGCATAGAGGGAGGAGCCAGCCCACACTATCAAGCTCTTCAAGTACCCATGGCTCCTAGTGGACCCGTCTATACCCCATGGTACTGATAATGTCAAATATTACCATTAAACATAAAGCTATACACTATTACGGACTGAGTACGCTATTTGCGCACTGAGTGCCGTAGGGGTACGCACTTAGCGTGGCAGACGCTGCGCCGTGAGAGTGAGACACGAGCGGCGCAGACGCTCACAGAATGATATACAGTAAACCTTGTTGATAAAACACAGTAAGAATATACTTATACTCTAAACCTTAGTAGTCAAATACTGCAATGATGTAACGCCTAAAAACCTTAACAATGTGTATGCTGTTAGAGCGATTAAGACGCTAAGAGAGCCCTTTGCAGGAAAATGAAGACACACACCGGGTTTTGGTTATAACCACAGCAGCTCTAACACCGCAGTAGATGGTTTAGAGAAAAGGGGAAAAACACAATACAAGTTATACACTACAAACTAACATCAAAATCTAACACAATAACAGAGAATAATATGAACAATAACAAACAAGAGTGAACAAATTGAAACGAATGGCGAACAGAATGGATAACAAAATGGCTACAGAGAAATATACATACGTGGGGATGATTCGCAAGCGCGTCCTGGATCCAGCCCTTAGCATTCAGAGAGAAAGCCTTCAGAGAGAGTGAGTGTCTGGCCAGGCAATGGTGGTCTTTATATACACAACATACATTCACAATACAATGCTACCTGTATCTCATTGTTCATTGGACACAGGGATGTGTCTCTACATTATAGCAAAGGTCATAGGTGGATTTGAACAGGTGGTCTGTGTCTTTCCCCAACTGCTCTGGTGGGAGGTATTCTCAGGATTCCAGCCGCATGTGTAATAAACAGCAAATACAATCAATGTTCATAAACTACTTTTGTACATAACTATACGCAGGAGCGAGCGATCCTTTCCTAACCAACACCGAAATGTTACCCTTAAAATACCCTACAGTTGGATACTAAACACCACCTTTCAACCTTTATCTGACCCTTCCTATCATGCAAAGAGGAATCTCTCTGTCCAGGAACCGTTTAAACTAAACATACTCGCTGACATTGTCTAGGGGAATATTTACTATAAAACACACTATATGGGTTAAATATGTTACAATCGAGTCGCACGCGAGACGCTCACAAACTCCGCCGTAAATACACATCTTGTGCGCACGAGATGCTGGTGCGTCGCTTACGCAACCTGCGGGGATGTGTACGCACGGGGGACTGAATGCACGAGCAGCGCGCGTGTGCATGAGGCGGCTTTCGCATCATGATATTTTTCGACTTTGACAGTACTAATGTGGACCCCAGTATCCTCTACGGACTATGAGAAAAGGATTTACCGGTAGGTAATTAAAATAAGAATTTACTCACCGGTAATTCTATTTCTCGTAGTCCGTAGTGGATGCTGGTTACTCCGTAAGGACCATGGGGTATAGACGGGCTCCGCAGGAGACTGGGCACTCTTAAAAGAAAGATTAGGTACTATATCTGGTGTGCACTGGCTCCTCCCTCTATGCCCCTCCTCCAGACCTCAGTTAGGGAAACTGTGCCCGGAAGAGCTGACACTACAAGGAAAGGATTTGGAATCCAGGGTAAGACTCATACCAGCCACACCAATCACACCGTACAACTCGTGATAACTATACCCAGTTAACAGTATGAATAACAACTGAGCCTCACTGAACAGATGGCTCATACAATAACCCTTTAGTTAAGCAATAACTATATACATGTATTGCAGAGAGTCCGCACTTGGGACGGGCTCCCAGCATCCACTACGGACTACGAGAAATAGAATTACCGGTGAGTAAATTCTTATTTTCTCTGACGTCCTAGTGGATGCTGGGTACTCCGTAAGGACCATGGGGATTATACCAAAGCTCCCAAACGGGCGGGAGATTGCGGATGACTCTGCAGCACCGAATGAGCAAACTCAAGGTCCTCCTCAGCCAGGGTATCAAACTTGTAGAATTTTGCAAAAGTGTTTGAACCCGACCAAGTAGCAGCTCGGCAAAGTTGTAAAGCCGAGACCCCTCGGGCAGCCGCCCAAGAAGAGCCCACCTTCCTCGTGGAATGGGCTTTTACTAATTTAGGATGCGGCAGTCCAGCCGCAGAATGTGCAAGCTGAATCGTGCTACAGATCCAGCGAGCAATAGTCTGCTTTGAAGCAGGAGCACCCAGCTTGTTGGGTGCATGCAGGATAAATAGCGAGTCAGTTTTTCTGACTCTAGCCGTCCTGGAAACATAAAGTTTCAGGGCCCGGACTAAGTCCAGCAACTTGGAATTCTCCAAGTCCCTAGTAGCCGCAGGCACCACAATAGGTTGGTTCAAATGAAACGATGATACCACCTTAGGGAGAAATTGGGGACGAGTCCTCCATTCTGCCCTTTCCATATGGAAGATCAGATATGGGCTTTTACATGACAAAGCCGCCAATTCTGACACACGCCTAGTCCAAGCTAAGGCCAAAAGCATGACCACTTTCCACGTGAGATATTTTAGCTCCACGGTCTTAAGTGGCTCAAACCAGTGGGATTTTAGGAATCCAACACACGTTAAGATCCCAAGGTGCCACTGGAGGCACAAAAGGGGCTGAATATGCAGCACCCCTGTAACAGCGTCCGAACTTCAGGCAGTGAAGCCAATTCTTTTTGAGAGAAAAAGGGATAGGGCCGAAATCTTGGCCTTTATGGATCCTAATTTTAGGCCCATAGTCACTCCTGACTGTAGGAAGTGCAGGAATCGACCCCCCTGGAATTCCTCTGTAGGGCCTTCCCGGCCACACACCAAGCAACCTATTTTCGCCATATACAGTGAAAAAGTCTTGCTGTCAAGTCTTTCCTAGCCATTATCAGCGTAGGAATAACTGCATCCGGAATGCCCTTTTCCGCTAGGATCTGGCGTTCAAAAGCCATGCCGTCCAACGCAGCCGCGGTAAGTCTTGGATCAGACAGGGTCCCTGTTGCAACATGTCCTGACTGAGAGGCAGAGGCCATGGGTCCTCTGAGAGCATTTCTTGCAGTTCCGGGTACCGAGTCCTTCTTGGCCAATCCGGAGCAAAGAATATTGTTCACACTCCTCCGTTTATTACAATTCTCAGCCCTTGGGTCTGATAGGAAGAGGAGGGAATATATAGACCGACTGGAACACCCACGGTGTTACTAGTGCGACCACAGCTATCGCCTGAGAGTCCCTTGACCCAGCGTAAAACCTTTTTTATCATTTTATTGAGGTGGGACGCCATGTAGTCCACCTGAGGCAGTTTCCATCAATTTGCAAAACTGCGTGAAGACTTCCTGATGAAGTCACGACTTTCCCGGGTGGAGGTCGTGTCCACTCCCGGAATGAACACTGCTGACAGTGCGCTTACTTGATTCTCCGCCCAGCGAAGAATTCTGGTGGCTTCTACCCTCGCCACCCTGCTCCTTGTGCCGCCCTGGCGGTTTACATGAGCCCCTGCGGTCTGACTGGATCAGAACCGGTTGGTCGCGAAGCAGGAACTCCGCTTGACTTAGGGCGTTGTATATGGCCCTTAGTTCCAGGATATTGATGTGAAGGCAAGTCTGTTGGCTTGACCACAAACCTTGGAATTTTCTTCCCTGTGTAACTGCCCCCCACCCTCGGAGGCTTGCATCCGTGGTCACCAGGACCCAGTTTTGAATGCCGAATCTGCGGCCCTCGAGAAGGTGAGCACTCCACAGCCACCACAGGAGAGACACCCTGGCCCTGGGGGATAGGGTGATTAACTGATGCATCTGAAGATGTGATCCGGAGCACTTGTCCAGTAAGTTCCATTGTCCTTGCATGAAACCAGCCGAAGGGGATGGCCTCGTATGATGCCATCATCCTTCCCAGGACTCGAGTGCAGTGATGCACTGACACCTGTTTTGGTTTTCAATGGATTCCTGACCAGTGTCATGAGCTCCTGAGCTCTCTCTATCGGGAGATAAACCCTCTTCTGGTCTGTGTCTAGGATCATGCCTAGGCGAGGCAGATGAGCTGTAGGAACCAACTGCGACTTCGGAATATATAGAATCCAGTCGTGTTGCCGTTTCACTTCCAGAGAAGGTGATACGCTGTCCAGCAACTGCTCTCTTGATCTCGCTTTTATGAGGAGATCATCCAAGTATGTGATAATAGTGACACCTTGCTTCCGCAGGAGCACCCTCATATCCGCCATTACCTTGGTGAAATTGGTAATGACAATCCTGAGGTACGCCTGATGAGGTACGCCTGATGAGGTGGATAAATGGGGACACGAAGGTATGCATCCCTTATGTCCCGATTAATTTCAGGCTTGCAATGACCGCTCTTAGCGATTCCATCTTGAACCTGAACCTTTTCAGGTATATGTTCAGGGATTTTAATACAATATGGGTCTAACCGAACCGTCTGGTTTCGGGATTATAACATGGTCGAATAATAACACCCTCTTGTTGAATGAGGGGACCCTTGACCACCACCTGTTGAAGATACAATTTACGAATTGCAGTTAACACTGGCTCCCTCTCTTGGGGGGAAGCCCGCCGGGTCCTCGGTGAGGGGGAATCTTCTCACAGTCCAGCCTGTATCCCTGCGATACAATTTCTATTGCCCAGGGATCTAACAGGGAGTGAACCCACTTGTGGCTGAACTTACGAAGGCGTGTCCCCACCGGGCCTAGCTCCGCCTGTGGAGCCCCAGCGACATGCGGTGGATTTTTGTAGAGGCCGGGGAGGACTTCTGTTCCTGGGGACTAGCTGTGTTGTACAGCTTCTCTCCTCTGCCCCCGGCTCTGACAAGAAAGGACGCACCTCAGACTTTCTTGTTTCTTTATTCGAAAAGCTGCATTTAATAATGTCGTGCTTTCCTAGGCTGTGCAGGAATATAAGGCAAAATATCAGAATTACCAGCTATAGCTGTGGAGACCAGGCCCGAGAACCTTTCTCCACACAATCCTCAGCCTTCCATATGCCTCTTAAGTCGGCATCATCTGTCCAATGTATATTCTACAGGACACGTCAAGCAGAAATCGACATAGCTTTTGTCTCTAGGACCCAGTATACTCATGTCCCTTTGGGCATGCTTTATAATTATATATCTATCACTTAAGACAGCATCTTAAATAGTTATATGCATACTAGGGTCTCAATCTCTGCTGATAAGGTACCTGTCCACGCTGCCACAGCGCTATAAACCCATGCCGACACAATCGCCGGTCTGGGTAGTATACTAGAATGTGCACCCTATCTGCAGGATCCCTGAGAATAGCTAGTGCAAACAGTACACCCAAGGGGAAGATTCTCAACACATCCTGGCCCTAGTGGGGAAAGGATACAGCCTGAGAATTCTCTTATGGGAAGCTGCCGTCTCTTGTCTGGAGATTCCCGCTCTTTTTCCTCATGAGAGGAGGGAAATTTACCTCAGCATTCTTCCCCTTAACATGTGTACTCTCGTGTCAGGGACAGATGAGTCATCAGTGATATGCAAATCATCTTTTATTCCAATAATCATATATTGAATATCTTTTAGCCGTCTTGGCTGTAACTTTGCATTATCGTAGTCGACAGTGGAGTTAAACTCCGTGTCGATACTTTGTTATTTTGGATAGTGAACATAGAGAGACTCTGAAGGACTCTGTGACATAGGGACAGACCAGGGTAGATTTCCTTTCTGTTCCCTAACCTTTTGTGCAATAATTTTACCTCAGCACTTACACATATCCAAACAGGTGTCGGCGTTGTCGACGGAGACACCCTCCCACACACATATCCGCTCTATCACCTCCTTAGAGGAGCCTTTTACCTCAGACATGTCGACACACGCGTACCGACACACCACACACACAGGGGATGCTCTATTTGAAGACAGTTCCCCCACCAGGCCCTTTGGAGAGACAGAGAGAGAGTATGCCAGCACACACCACAGCGCTATATAATACAGGGATGTACACTATACTGAGTGATTTTTCCCCTATAGCAGCTTATATACACAGTTTTGCGCCTAAATTTATGTGCCCCCCCCTCTCTTTTTTACCCTTTGTGTACCAGGATACTGCAGGGGAGAGCCTGGGGAGCTTCCTTCCAGCTGAGCTGTGAAGAGAAAATGGCGCCGGTGTGCTGAGGAAGAAGGCCCGGCCCCCTCAGCGGCGGGCTTCTGTCCTTTTATGTACTTTAATGGCGGGGGTTAATGCACATATACAGTTTATCAGACTGTATTATGTGCTTTTCGCCAAGTAAGGTAATCTAATTGCTGCCCAGGGCGCCCCCCCCCCAGCGCCCTGCACCCATCAGTGACCGGAGTGTGTGGTGTGCTAAGGGAGCAATGGCGCACAGCTGCAGTGCTGTGCGCTACCTTAATGAAGACCGGAGTCTTCAGCCGCCGATTTTCAACTTCTCTTCGTTCTTCTGGCTCTGCAAGGGGGACGGCGGCGCGGCTCCGGGACCGGACGACCGAGGACTGGGCCTGTGTTCGATCCCTCTGGAGCTAATGGTGTCCAGTAGCCTTAGAAGCCCAAGCTAGCTGCAAGCAGGTAGGTTCGCTTCTCTCCCCTCAGTCCCACGTAGCAGTGAGTCTGTTGCCAGCAGATCTCACTGAAAATAAAAAACCTAACAAATACTTTCTTTTCTAGGAAGCTCAGGAGAGCCCCTAGGGTGCATCCAGCTCTGGCCGGGCACAGATACTAACTGAGGTCTGGAGGAGGGGCATAGAGGGAGGAGCCAGTGCACACCAGATATAGTACCTAATCTTTCTTTTAAGAGTGCCCAGTCTCCTGCGGAGCCCGTCTATACCCCATGGTCCTTACGGAGTACCCAGCATCCACTAGGACGTCAGAGAAAAACCTATTTTTAATCAGCAGAAGCTGCTTTGGCCCCTAGGCATTTGCCTAGTTTGCCTATGCCCATATCCGGCTCTGGATGGGTGACAGGGCGAGAGTCTGTGGGGCAGGGTATTCGGATTATAGATAGACAGTTTCTAGTTAGACAGTCAATAGATAGACACCATATGTTAGACAGACATTAGGTCGACAAGGTCAAAAGGTTGACAGGGTTAAAAGGTCGACATGACAAAGTTAGACAGTACAAAAGGTAGACATGAAAAGGTCGACATGAAAATGATCGACATGAAAAAGGTAGACACAGCTTACTTTTTTAAACGTTTTTGTACTTTTTCATACCTTCTCTATCCATGTCGGCATAGCGTTGGTTATAAACCTTGTGGTGAGTGCAGCGAGCCACCAAGCCCGTAGCATGGCGAGCGAAGCAAGCCCGACGAGAGGATGCCTTTCTACAATTGCGGGTCCAAGATGACAAAACTATCCACACAAACTACAAAATTGTGAAACTAATGGTGTCTTTTTTATGTCGACTATTTTCATGTCGATCTTTTGACCCTGTTGACCTTTTGTACTGTCTACTTTTTCATGTCTACCTTTTGTCCCTGTCGACTTTTTTACCCTTTTGACTGTCTAACATGTGGTGTCTATCTATTGACTGTCTAACTAGACACTGTCTATCTACTATACCACACCCGTGGGGCAGGACTGGTTACAGCACCCCCGACCCCTTTTATGTCTACCTCTCACAGCACTCCCCCCTTTAATAATCACCTAACAGCACCCCCCTTCAGTAATCACCTCACAGAATCCCCCACTTCATTAATCACCTCACAGCACTCCCCCCCTTCAATAAACACTTGACAGTACACCCCATGCAGCGCCAGCAATATTACCTTATTAGATGCCTCCTTGTCCCGGGCTCCTTCTCACCTTTCATTGCTCCCAGCCTCCTTCCTAGGACGGGCCCTCTCAGGCTCTGCCATTCCTGGGAATGTCACAAAGAGAAGTTCTGCAGGCTGTTGGGAATTGTAGTTTAAAACATATACACGTTTCACGCTATTTACAGGGCGCAAATCACAGAGCTAGATTACATCTCCCAGCAGCTCCTGCAGTACTAAGCGCCGCATATCCAATAGCAGCTAAGCTGTACTAGCCTGGTGGTCATGGTGTTATTGGTGACGAGCTATAACCATACAGTATAAAAACAAGAGGTGAAAATGGGCCCCTCCAGGATTAGGGGCCCTGAATCTTAAGCTTGATTAGTAGATCAGCCCCTGATTGTCCCCAGTTCATTTTATGCCACATTGTAATGCTACCATTCACATTATGTCCCATTGGCCCTCATTCAGATGCCATAGCGCGTCAGTCATTGCAGGACCAATTTGCATATGTGCAAAGTACCGATAAAAGTGCATTTGTCCAATGTTTTTTGTACTGCACATACATTTAAGTAGCATCGCACGACGCATATGCGTCCCGATGGTTACCGCTGGGGACACAAAACAACATTGGATGCAGAGAAAGACAACTTCTAAGGGTTTTCCTGGGTGATAACTGGGGGTGGCTAGCCAGACGTGTATCTAAAAATGGAGTTGCACTGACCCAGATGACCATGTTCCAAAACACATAATGTGCTGTCATAGAGCTGATTCCATGTTCAACGGTGCGATGGATGTACAAGTGAACAGTAGTATATGCATCAGGTTTACTCTAGGAGAGAACAGTAGTTAATGCGCCAGCTTTACTCCATGAACAACAGTAGTATATGCTCCTGCTTTACACCATGAATAACAGTAGTATATGCGCCTGCTTTACTCCATGAATAACAGTATATGCACCTGCTTTACTCCATGAATAACAGTAGTATATGCACCTGCTTTACTCCATGAATAACAGTAGTATATGCGCCTGCTTTACTCCATGAATAACAGTATATGCACCTGCTTTACTCCATGAATAACAGTAGTATATGCACCTGCTTTACTCCATGAATAACAGTAGTATATGCGCCTGCTTTACTCCATGAATAACAGTATATGCACCTGCTTTCCTCCATGAATAACAGTATATGCGCCTGATTTACTCCATGAATAACAGTATATGCACCTGCTTTACTCCATGAATAACAGTAGTATATGCTCCTGCTTTACACCATGAATAACAGTAGTATATGCGCCTGCTTTACTCCATGAATAACAGTATATGCACCTGCTTTACACCATGAATAACAGTAGTATATGCACCTGCTTTACTCCATAAATAACAGTATATGCGCCTGATTTACTCCATGAACAACAGTAGTATATGCTCCTGCTTTACACCATGAATAACAGTAGTATATGCGCCTGCTTTACTCCATGAATAACAGTATATGCACCTGCTTTACTCCATGAATAACAGTAGTATATGCACCTGCTTTACTCCATGAATAACAGTAGTATATGCGCCTGCTTTACTCCATGAATAACAGTATATGCACCTGCTTTACTCCATGAATAACAGTAGTATATGCACCTGCTTTACTCCATGAATAACAGTAGTATATTCGCCTGCTTTACTCCATGAATAACAGTAGTATATGCGCCTGCAATACTCCATGAATAACAGTATTATATGCGCCTGCTTTACTCCATGAATAAGAACAGTATATGCGCCTGCTTTACTCCATGAATAAGAACAGTATATGCACCTGCTTTACTCCATGAATAACAGTAGTATATGCACCTGCTTTACTCCATGAATAACAGTAGTATATGCACCTGCTTTACTCCATGAATAACAGTAGTATATTCGCCTGCAATACTCCATGAATAACAGTATTATAGGGGTCATTCCGAGTTGTTCGCTCGTTATTTTTTTTTCGCAACGGAGCGATTAGTCGCTAATGCGCATGCGCAGTGTCCGCAGTGCGACTGCGCCAAGTAAATTTGCTATGCAGTTAGGTATGTTACTCACGGCATTACGATTTTTTTTCTTCGTTCTGGTGATCGTAATGTGATTGACAGGAAGTGGGTGTTTCTGGGCGGAAACTGGCCGTTTTATGGGAGTGTATGAAAAAACGCTACCGTTTCTGGGAAAAACGCGGGAGTGGCTGGAGAAACGGAGGAGTGTCTGGGCGAACGCTGGGTGTGTTTGTGACGTCAAACCAGGAACGAAACTGACTGAACTGATCGCAGATGCAGAGTAAGTCTGGAGCTACTCAGAAACTGCTAAGAAGTGTCTATTCGCAATTCTGCTAATCTTTCGTTCACAATTTTGATAAGCTAAGATTTACTCCCAGTAGCCGGCGGCTTAGCGTGTGCAAAGCTGCTAAAAGCAGCATGCGAGCGAACAACTCGGAATGACCCCCTATATGCGCCTGCTTTACTCCATGAATAAGAACAGTATATGCACCTGCTTTACTCCATGAATAACAGTAGTATATGCACCTGCTTTACTCCATGAATAACAGTAGTATATGCGCCTGCTTTACTCCATGAATAACAGTATATGCACCTGCTTTACTCCATGAACAACAGTAGTAAATGCGCCTGCTATACTCCATGAATAACAGTATTATATGCACCTGCTTTACTCCATGAATAAGAACAGTATATGCACCTGCTTTACTCAATGAATAACAGTAGTATATGCACCTGCTTTACTCCATGAATAACAGTAGTATATTCGCCTGCTTTACTCCATGAATAACAGTAGTATATGCGCCTGCAATACTCCATGAATAACAGTATTATATGCGCCTGCTTTACTCCTTGAATAAGAACAGTATATGCACCTGCTTTACTCAATGAACAACAGTAGTATATGCACCTGCTTTACTCCATGAATAACAGTAATATATGCGCCTGCTTACTCCATGAATAACAGTAGTATATGCACCTGCTTTACTCCATGAATAACAGTAGTATATGTGCCTGCTTTACTCCATGAATAACAGTAGTATATGCGCCTGATTTACTCCATGAATAACAGTAGTATATGCGCCTGCTTTACTCCATGAATAACAGTAGTATATGCGCCTGCTTTACTCCATGAATAAGAGCAGTATATGCACCTGCTTTACTCCATGAACAACAGTAGTATATGCGCCTGCTTTACTCCATGAATAACAGTAGTATATGCGCCTGCTTTACTCCATGAATAACAGTATATGCACCTGCTTTACTCCATGAACAACAGTAGTAAATGCGCCTGCTATACTCCATGAATAACAGTATTATATGCACCTGCTTTACTCCATGAATAAGAACAGTATATGCACCTGCTTTACTCAATGAATAACAGTAGTATATGCACCTGCTTTACTCCATGAATAACAGTAGTATATTCGCCTGCTTTACTCCATGAATAACAGTAGTATATGCGCCTGCAATACTCCATGAATAACAGTATTATATGCGCCTGCTTTACTCCATGAATAAGAACAGTATATGCACCTGCTTTACTCAATGAACAACAGTAGTATATGCACCTGCTGCTTTACTCCATGAATAACAGTAATATATGCGCCTGCTTACTCCATGAATAACA
Source organism: Pseudophryne corroboree (assembly GCF_028390025.1). NCBI lineage: Eukaryota > Metazoa > Chordata > Amphibia > Anura > Myobatrachidae > Pseudophryne > Pseudophryne corroboree. The sequence continues at coordinate 124,439,189 of NC_086447.1, forward strand.
GTAGTATATGCACCTGCTTTACTCCATGAATAACAGTAGTATATGTGCCTGCTTTACTCCATGAATAACAGTAGTATATGCGCCTGATTTACTCCATGAATAACAGTAGTATATGCGCCTGCTTTACTCCATGAATAACAGTAGTATATGCGCCTGCTTTACTCCATGAATAAGAGCAGTATATGCACCTGCTTTACTCCATGAACAACAGTAGTATATGCGCCTGCTTTACTCTATGAATAACAGTAGTATATGCGCCTGCTTTACTCCATGAATAACAGTAGTATATGCACCTGCTTTACTCCATGAATAACAGTAGTATATGCGCCTGCTTTACTCCATTAATAACAGTAGTAGATTCGCCTGCTTTACTCGATGAATAAGAGCAGTATATGCACCTGCTTTACTCCATAAACAACAGTAGTATATGCGCCTGCTTTACTCCGTGAATAACAGTATTACATGCGCCTGCTTTACTCCATGAATAACAGTAGTATATGCACCTGCTTTACTGCATGAATAACAGTAGTATATACACCTGCTTTACTGCATGAATAACAGTAGTATATGCGCCTGCTTTACTGCATGAATAACAGTAGTATATGCGCCTGCTTTACTGCATGAATAACAGTAGTATATACACCTGCTTTACTCCATGAATAACAGTAGTATATGCGCCTGCTTTACTGCATGAATAACAGTAGTATATGCGCCTGCTTTACTCCATGAATAACAGTAGTATATGCGTCTGCTTTACTCCATGAATAACAGTAGTATATGCGCCTGCTTTACTCCATGAATAACAGTAGTAGGGGCCTAATTCAGAGTTGATCGCAGCAGCAAATTTGTTAGCAGTTGGGCAAAACCATGTGCACTGCAGGGGGGGGGGGCAGATATAACATGTGCAGAGAGAGTTAGATTTGGGTGGGGTGTGTTCAAACTGAAATCTAAATTGCAGTGTAAAAATAAAGTAGCCAGTATTTACCCTGCACAGAAACAATATAACCCACCCAAATCTAACTCTATCTGCAAATGTTATATCTGCCACACCTGCAGTGCACATGGGGGGTAATTCCAAATTGATCGCAGCAGAAATTTTTTTTAGCAGTTGGGCAAAACCATGTGCACTGCAGGGGGGGCAGATATAACATGTGCAGAGAGAGTTAGATTTGGGTGTGGTGAGTTCAATCTGCAATCTAAATTGCAGTGTAAAAATAAAGCAGCCAGTATTTACCCTGCACAGAAACACAATAACCCACCCAAATCTAACTCTCTCTGCAAATTTTATATCTGCCCCCCCTGCAGTGCACATGGTTTTGCCCAACTGCTAAAAAATATCTTGCTGCGATCAACTTGGAATTACCCCCTATATGCACCTGTTTTACTGCATGAATAACTGTAGTATGGGATCCGGTCATTAGGTCGACTGCACTTAGGTCGACACTCATTAGGTCAACCACTATTGGTTGAAATACATTAGGTTGACATGGTCACTGGGTCGACATGGAAAAAGTCTTAGACTATTACCAATTATTAACAGCCTCAAATTTTCCTATTTGAGGTTTCACCTGACCCTGTCCAACTACGTAATCCAGTGGCGTCACAAGGGGGGTGCGGGCCGCTCCCAGATGTCACACCAAAATGCCAACTCCTTCACAGTGCCAGGTGCCCAGGGCTGCAGTGCAGCCATCGGCTCCTGTCACTGAGAAGGAGCCGGCAGTGCTGGAAGAGTCTCTGGGCGCAGCCTGCACCTCCCTGAAGTGAGGCAATTGTGGGGCTTCGCTCATGAAGGTACACCCCTTTACAGTGCCAGATTAAGGACCACATGGGCCTGGAGCTGAAATTTATGAAGGGCCTATTGTGTACCGTCACAGGGGGAGTGACCAGCAACAGCAGGATTGTGACTAGGGATTGTGTCACGCAGGGCCCACCACACATTGGTGGTCATTCCGAGTTGTTCGCTCGTTGCCGATTTTCGTAATGCTGCGATTTCTTGCTAAATGCGCATGGTACGCAGCACGCATGCGCTTAGTTATTTAACTAAAAACTTAGCAGTTTTGCTGTTGTTTGTGCGGCGCTTTTCAGTCGCACTGCTGATCGGTGACTGATATTGACAGGAAAGGGGCGTTTCTGGGTGGTAACTGAGCGTTTTCCAGGAGTGTGCTAAAAAACGCAGGCGTGTCAGGGAAAAATGCGGGAGTGTCTGGAGAAACGGGGGAGTGGCTGGCCGAACGCAGGGCGTGTTTGTGACGTCAAACCAGGAACTAAACGGCCCGAGCTGATCGCAATCTAGCAGTAGGTCTGGAGCTACTCAGAAACTGCAAATAATTATTTATTATCAGTTCTGCTATTCTGCTAAGCTAAGTTACACTCCCAGAGGGCGGCGGCCTAGCGTGTGCAATGCTGCTAAAAGCAGCTAGCGAGCTAACAACTCGGAATGACCCCCATTGTCTCTTGAGTCTGCCAATAATTATAGCAGCCAGTCTCAAGCCAACAAGTAACTGCAGGTACTTTTTGGCTTGAGAGCGGCTGCTGTAATTGTTGGTGGTCTTGAAATTGGTCTGGAAGGGGACCGAAGCATTGACAACCGTTACTACAGCATGTGATGCAGGTTATACTGTTTCTGGTGATACAGGTTGAGTATCCCATATCCATATATTCCGAAATACAGAATATTCCGAAATACGGACTTTTTTGAGTGAGAGTGAGATAGTGAAACCTTTGTGGCTCAATGTACACAAACTTTGTTTAATACACAGTTATTAAAAATATTGTATTAAATGACCTTCAGGCTGTGTGTATTAGGGATGAGCGGGTTCGGTTCCTCGGAATCCGAACCCGCCCGAACTTCAGTTTTTTTTACACGGGGCCGAGCGACTCGGATCTTCCCGCCTTGCTCAGTTAACCCGAGCGCGCCCGAACGTCATCATCCCGCTGTCGGATTCTCGCGAGGCTCGGATTCTATCGCGAGACTCGGATTCTATATAAGGAGCCGCGCGTCGCCGCCATTTTCACACGTGCATTGAGATTCATAGGGAGAGGACGTGGCTGGCGTCCTCTCCGTTTATAGAGAAGAGAGTGAGACAGTAGAGAGAGACACAGTAGTAATTTTGGGGAGCATTAGGAGGAGTACTAGTAGTTACTTGCTGAAGTGATAGATAGTGTGACTGTATTATCTGACTTGTGGGGGAGACACTGACAGTGGGGAGCAGTTAGAGTCTGAGAGCAGGACTCAGGAGTACATATAACGTACAGTGCACACTTTTGCTGCCAGAGTGCCACACTGCCATTGTGACCACACTGACCACCAGTATAATATATATTGTGATTGTCTGCTTAGGAGTACTACTTGCAAGTTGCTGATAGTGTGACCAGTGACCTGACCACCAGTTTAATAATCACCACCAGTGAGTTTAATATATATATATATATATATATATATATATATATATATATATATATAAAATTGTATATAATATATATATAATATTGTATACCACCTACCCGTGGTTTTTTTTTTCTTTCTTCTTTATACATACTACTATAGTAGCTTACTGTAGCAGTCTGCGGTGCTGCTGAGCTGACAGTGTCCAGCAGGTCCGTCATCAGTCATTACATAATAAATATATATACCTGTCCGGCTGCAGTACTAGTGATATTATATATATATATATATATATTGATTTCATCTCATTATCATCCAGTCTATATTAGCAGCAGACACAGTACGGTAGTCCACGGCTGTAGCTACCTCTGTGTCGGCAGTCGCTCGTCCATCCATAATTGTATACCACCTACCCGTGGTTTTTTTTTTTTCTTTCTTCTTTATACATACTACTATAGTAGCTTACTGTAGCAGTCTGCGGTGCTGCTGAGCTGACAGTGTCCAGCAGGTCCGTCATCAGTCATTACATAATAAATATATATACCTGTCCGGCTGCAGTACTAGTGATATTATATATATATATATTGATTTCATCTCATTATCATCCAGTCTATATTAGCAGCAGACACAGTACGGTAGTCCACGGCTGTAGCTACCTCTGTGTCGGCAGTCGCTCGTCCATCCATAATTGTATACCACCTACCCGTGGTTTTTTTTTTTCTTTCTTCTTTATACATACTACTATAGTAGCTTACTGTAGCAGTCTGCGGTGCTGCTGAGCTGACAGTGTCCAGCAGGTCCGTCATCAGTCATTACATAATAAATATATATACCTGTCCGGCTGCAGTACTAGTGATATTATATATATATATATATTGATTTCATCTCATTATCATCCAGTCTATATTAGCAGCAGACACAGTACGGTAGTCCACGGCTGTAGCTACCTCTGTGTCGGCAGTCGCTCGTCCATCCATAATTGTATACCACCTACCCGTGGTTTTTTTTTTTCTTTCTTCTTTATACATACTACTATAGTAGCTTACTGTAGCAGTCTGCGGTGCTGCTGAGCTGACAGTGTCCAGCAGGTCCGTCATCAGTCATTACATAATAAATATATCTACCTGTCCGGCTGCAGTACTAGTGTGATATAATATATATTGATTTCATCTCATTATCATCCAGTCTATATTAGCAGCAGACACAGCAGACACTGCAGTGCCACTCCTAGATGGGCCAGGTGTTTGTGTCGGCCACTAGGGTCGCTTATCTTACTCACACAGCTACCTCATTGCGCCTCTTTTTTTCTTCTTTGCGTCATGTGCTGTTTGGGGAGTGTTTTTTGGAAGGGCCATCCTGCGTGACACTGCAGTGCCACTCCTAGATGGGCCAGATGTTTGTGTCGGCCACTAGGGTCGCTTAGCTTACTCACACAGCTACCTCATTGCGCCTCTTTTTTTCTTTGCGTCATGTGCTGTTTGGGGAGTGTTTTTTGGAAGGGCCATCCTGCGTGACACTGCAGTGCCACTCCTAGATGGGCCAGGTGTTTGTGTCGGCCACTAGGGTCGCTTAGCTTAGTCATCCAGCGACCTCGGTGCAAATTTTAGGACTATAAATAATATTGTGAGGTGTGAGGTATTCAGAATAGACTGAAAATGAGTGGAAATTATGGTTTTTGAGGTTAATAATACTTTGGGATCAAAATGACCCCCAAATTCTATGATTTAAGCTGTTTTTTAGGGTTTTTTGAAAAAAACACCCGAATCCAAAACACACCCGAATCCGACAAAAAAAATTCGGTGAGGTTTTGCCAAAACGCGGTCGAACCCAAAACACGGCCGCGGAACCGAACCCAAAACCAAAACCCCGAAAAATTTCAAGTGCACATCCCTAGTGTGTATAAGATGTATATGAAACATAAATGAATTGTGTGAATGTAGATAAATGTAGATACACTTTGTTCAATGCACAAAGTTACAAAAAATATTGGCTAAAATGACCTTCAGGCTGTGTGTATAAGGTGTATATGGAACAAAAATGCATTCTGTGCTTAGATTTAGGTCCCATCATCATGATATATCATTATAGTATGCAATTATTCCAAAATACGGAAAAATCCCATATCCAAAATAACTCTGGTCCCAAGCATTTTGGATAAGGGATACTCAACCTATATTACATTTCCATTCTTTCTTTCTCTTTTATATCTATCTCTCTCTCTCTCTCTCTCTCTCTCTCTCTCTCTCTCTCTATATATATATATATAATAGGGTTGGGTATGTGTTACCGGCGGCCGGGATCCCGGCTACGCTCGCCACAGGTTCTATTTCCACTTTCTGGGTGTCGTGGATACCTACGAGTGGGAATAGTCCCTTTTAGTCAACATGCCAACTGTCAGGATTGTCAGGCTTCAGGATGCAGGGGGAGGTATTGTGACCGGCGGTCACATAACTACATCCCATATATATCTATGTATATCTATAGCTCTATCTCTTTCTATCTATCTATCTTTATATATACGCTGGTATATTTTATTAGTAATAAATCAATACAGTTCAATCAATGTATTGGCCCAGAAGTGAGTATCAAAACAATCTAAAAACCTATTAAGGTTGGTGATATAGGTGCTGGCCAGTGTCTAATAGAAGTGTGTAGAATGTAATGTGTGTACAACACATACAACATGAAATATTTGCCAGTATTCAGGGTGGGTGTGTGAGGGAAGTGTATGAAGACAGATATTGGTGTGGGGAGCACCAGCGGTAAGTAGAAGCTCACTAGGGGAACACTTGTATAGCACTGTCCTTGAGATAATAGCTAGACATCTGGCTTTGAGTGTGGGCTTGCGGTGTTGTGGTGCCTTGCTGATGTTATATGCCGGCTGACAGGTGGTATAACTTACGGTTGGTTGGTGGTGCGTGCCTCTGTCTGTGCAGCAGCTATTTATCCCGGCTTTCCTTAGCAATAAGCAGCAGCCAGATAGCTCAGTCACGATCTCCCGGGTCATCTTCACGGATCCCCTTTTATTCACGTTATGCCAGGTAGAGCCCCTTTTATACATGTTGCACCAGGTAGAGCAAGATAAACACGCTGCGCCAGGTAGAGCCGCTATACAATCTGTGCCAGGTAGCCTCTTTTGCACACTGCACCAGGTAGAGCCCGTTATACAAACTGCGCCATATAGCCCCTTTTATACGCTGCGCTAGGTTGCCCCTCATACACACTGTGCCAGGTAGCCCATTTTACACACTGTGCCAGGTAGCCCCTTATACACATTGCACCAGGTAGCCGCTTATACACATTGCACCAGGTAGCCCCTTATACACATTGTGCCAGGTAGCCCCTTATACACATTGCACCAGGTAGCCCCTTATACACATTGTGCCAGGTAGCCCATTATACAGATTGCACCAGCTAGCCGTCAATCACCATTTGGTGCCTGTGGTCCCACGGCTCTATGCTCTCCTCATACTTCCGCCCAGCGTGAAGCTAAAGGGGAGTAAGTAGTGGCAGGAGGCGGCCGGCAGGAAGCGTCTAGGAGAGGGGGGTAGTCGGTAGGAGGAAGCGGTGAGTTGCGGGCAGAGTGAAGTGGCCAGGACAGGGGCCGGCAGCAGGAAGTGGTGGGGGGTATTGCAGTGCAGGCAGCAGAGGGGTGTTGATGGCACTGGTGGGGTAACTGCAGCCTCAGGCCACAGCGCCCTGGGCGACCGCCCTGCTAACCCGCACCTAAAACCGCCACTGGCGGGATCCCCTGAGCTGGATGACCAGCGACCCTCCCCGCATCCCCCCCCTGCAGCCAACACTTCAACGTCGACAACAAAGCCCCTCCCAGTGCACATAGTGCAGCCAAATGCACAAGGACCGAGTGTCCACAGACATGCAGATCACCCACCTGAGCATAGCCTCCAATGTGATCAACCCAGTCTGTGCACGCAACTAATCCCAGCAACATACCCATGTCACCACAGACACACAAAGTCTGCCCCCCCTCCCTTTACACACACACACACACACACACACACACACACACACACACACACACACACACAGCCTGTTTCCCCCGTCCCTACACACACCACACACATGCAGTACATACATACATACATACATACACACAAAGCCTGTCACACACACACACACACACACACACACACACACACACACACACACACACACACACACACACACACACACCACCACCACCACCAACACCCCCCCGCCCCCCTGTCACCATACTCACACTCTCACCCTGTTCACCACAGTCCCTACACACACCCCTAGCCTGTCCTTTCTAACACAAAATCCCTGTTCCCCACAGCCCTCCCACTCTCCTCCATTTCCCCCAGTCACGGAGCCTTCCGGACACAGCAGAAGCACTAGATAGACCAGGGGCGTGGCCTGATCACGGGCCCGTGGCCACGCTCCCTTTGAGGGAACCCTCCCCCTAACATTAAGCAAGCATCACTAGCCGACCCTGCACAGGGGTCACGGGACCAGACAAGTTGCACCCTGCATCCCGGCAAGCAAGGTGAGGAGAAGAGAAATCTTTCAGCGCAGGGAGGCTTTCTGGTGCTACTGACTTGCTGGAACAGGAAAAACATTTTTCCTGTTTCCAGCAGCAGGGGATGCTGTGAGCCTATGTTGATGGGGTGGGCTGCAGCTCCATCCGCCCCATTGTTAATCCGGCTCTGCCCCTTTAGATGTAAGTGGGGCCACGCCCCTTTACAAGAAGCCTTTTCAGGGGACTCTAAGTCACACCGGGTGTTACCGACCCCGAATCCGCCACTGACGGAACCCAAATACTTAGATTCTCTTATGGCCACTGCATTTTTCTCAGGGTTAGCCGTGAAACCTGCGGATCTCAATGAAGCCAGTACCACCTCAACCTTAGAAAGATGTGATTCCCAGTCTTGAGAGTGTATAACTATATCGTCTAGACAGTAGCGGATCTTGCCACGGGCAAGCAGTACTTTTGCCCGGGGCGCCGCCTTCCGGAGGGCGCAGGGCGCCATCCGGAGGGCGCCGCACCAGGGCAAGATCCGCTGCTGCTGTGCCCCCCGCTGACCCCCCCTCCCCGCTGCCCGCTGCCCCCCGCTGCCGCTGGCCGCTGTGAAGGGAAACTAGACGCGTACACGTCTAGTTTCCCTTCGTGGAGAGGTCCTTTACTGTGCGGTGCGCGATGACGTCATCGCGCACCGCACATCATTTCAGTCTGTACAGAGGGCGTAAATTACCACGCCCTGTACGAAGCCACGCCCCCTATTGCTGCCCGGGGCGCACAGAGCCCCAGAACCAGCCCTGCATCTAGATTACATGTTCTCAAACTCGGTCCTCAGGACCCCACACAGTGCATGTTTTGCCGGTCTCCTCACAGAATCACAAGTGAAATAATTAGCTCCACCTGTGGACCTTTTAAAATGTGTCAGTGAGTAATTAATACACCTGTGCACTTGCTGGGTTGCCTGCAAAACATGCACTGTGTGGGGTCCTGAGGACCGAGTTTGAGAACCACTGGTCTAGATAGGCTGCTGCATAGGCAGTATGGGGTTTACCCATACTTGCCTACCTGACTCTCTCCATGAGGGAGAAAATGCTCTGTTCCTGGACTTTCCTGGTAATGTATGATTGCCATCACCTGTGGTGAAACACCTTTCTTGTCAATTAACTAGCTCACCACAGGTGATGGCAATCATACATTACCAGGAAAGTCCAGGAACAGAGCATTTTCTCCCTCATGGAGAGGGTCAGGTAGGCAAATATGGGTTTACCACCCTTTGGAAAGTAGCCGGCACCCCATGCATACCAAAGGGTATAGGACCTTGTACTGAAAAAGTACCTCAGGGGTAGAAAACGCTGTCCTTTCCCTGGCTGCGGGTGTAAGAGGAATCTGCCAGTAGCCCTTTTTGAGATCAAGGGTGGTTAAATTTTTGCTGCCATACAAACACACTTTTTAACTTTCTAAAATCATTGCAGAACCATAAGCACCGTTGGGTTTTGTAACCAGCACACTCACTGGTAGACTCCTCAAATACCACCAGCTGGACTGTGCTTTCCACTTTCTTTCTAACTGCACTTTGCCTAGCTTCAGGGATCCGGTAGGGTTCTGTTTCACTACTACCCAGGGAGGTGTAACAATATTGTGTTCAATCGAAGTCATGCGCCCTGGTAGGGAAGATAACATGTCCTTTTTCCATGGTACCATCTTTTCCACCTGACGTTTTTTCTCTGTGGAAAAGACAGTTTCTTGTCAGAACAGGCTGTGTTTGTGGATCCGTTGGACTCCTGCAAACTATAAAATTGCGCCCTACCTCCCTTAACTCATAAAGTGTCAGTGTGCGTCACAAAAGAGGGGGATTTACAGGGAGAGTGAAGGCAGGGGCACTGACAGTGAGTTACAGGAAGAGTGAAGGCAGGGGCAGTGACAGGGAGTTACAGGGCGGGTGAGAGCAGGGACGCTGAAGGGTGGTTACAGAGAGGGTGAGGGCAGGGACGCTGAAGGGTGGTTACAGGGAGGGTGAGGGCAGGGACGCTGAAGGGTGGTTACAGTGAGGGTAGGGATGCTGAAGGGTGGTTACAGGGAGGGTGAGGGCAGGGACGCTGAAGGGTGGTTACAGTGAGGGTAGGGATGCTGAAGGGTGGTTACAGGGAGGGTGAGGGCAGGGATGCAGACGGGGAGATATAGGGAGAGTGAAGGCATGGGCACTGACAGTGAGTTGCAGGAAGAGTGAAGGCAGGGGCAGTGACAGGGAGTTACAGGGAGGGTGAGGGCAGGGACGCTGAAGGGTGGTTACAGGGAGGCTGAGGGCAGGGACGCTGAAGGGTGGTTACAGTGAGGGTAGGGATGCTGAAGGGTGGTTACAGGGAGGGTGAGGGCAGGGATGCAGACGGGGAGATATAGGGAGAGTGAAGGCATGGGCACTGACAGGGAGTTACAGGGCAGGTGAGGGCAGGGACGCTGAGGGGTAGTTAGAGAGAGGGTGAGGGCAGGGATGCTGAGGGAGAGTTACAGGGAGGGTGATGGCAGGGACGCTGAGGGGGAGTTACAGAGAGGGTGAGGGCAGGGACGCGTGCGATGGGCTTCCTGGGCAGACAGGCGCAGTGGCGGAACTGGAGAATAATGGGCCCAGGTGCAACAATATGCTTTGGGCCCCATTGCATATTAAAAATAGGGAAATGGCATCCCCAAAATATGGTTTGTCTCACTAACAAGGGGTGTCGCCACACAATAGTACTCCCAATTCACGTTACACCACACAGTAGAGAGACTTATACACCCTATGAAATACAGTAGAGAAGCTTAAACATGGTACACCACACAGTAGAGAGCCTTATACACCGTATGCCATACAGTAGAGAAGCTTATACATGGTACACCACACAGTAGAGAGCCTTATACATGTTGCGCCACAGTTTAGTGTTAGGTGCCGCGGTCCGCGGCGCCGCTCGGTCTGCTTCCGAGCGACGCTCACGGCCACCGCACCTCCCTCCCTGCCCGGCGCCTAGCAACGCCAGGACGCCGTGCGTACTGTAGCCGCCGGGTCCCTGGCAACGCTAGGACACCGGGCGTCCTCAGCCGCTGGGTCCATAGCAACGGGGACGCCATTGGCGGACCGCGTTCCCCGTTGCCAGATAGGATTGATTAGTTGCTCGTGCAGCAGGGCAGCTGCACGGCAACTAGTAATTAGGGTCTGGGGGCTGGTCTTGCTGGCCCTCCTGTCATTAGCCAGCAGGGTCTTTTTATGGGAGCCAGCACACTGCAGCCTCGCCGGTGATAGCTTCCTGTATGCTGTTCCTGCCTTGCAACGTCTGTTCCTGGTCAGCTGTATCTGGTCGATCCTGCTCCCTGTGCTCCTGAGTTCTGGAGTTCTGAAGCCGGTCCTGGGAATCCTTACTGTCCAAGTGAACCTGTTGCGGTCATCTGGGGGTTCTCGCTTGTTGGGGTTCTCTCCCGGTTTCGTGAGTAGCGGCTTCTGCCGCGTGTTGCGGCCTTGGCCGCTTAGTCCTTGTTTTACTTTTGTATTGGTGGTTTTTGCGGAGGTTTCCGCTTTTCACTGTCCTCCCCGGAACTCGGCGGTGCCGTGTGGGGGAGTGGACAGTGGTATCTTTTGTTGTTCTTTTCCTTTGGCTGCGTGCCGCACATATATTTAGTTTTAGGGTAGTTAGTAGCCCCTAGCTTCTGTTTGCTTTAGTTAGAGGTCCCCTTTTTTATTATCCTGTCTCGGTTCACGCCTTGTCTCACTCTAAGACCTGGGGGCATCGGAGTTGGGCAGACCTAATCCGCCCTTCAAACGCGGCTGCAGTGGGCCCAAGAAACCATAGTCACTCAGGCGTGAACTGACCACACGGGTAAAACAACGGAGGTAGGGTGCTAGGGGCTATTCCCGTACCATCCCTTTTTTCAGCGTCACGTCCTGGTGCTCTGGACTCTCTACACAACATCTCTCTAGTTCTGAGTATCAGGTACGTAACATTATCACCGGCCCAAAAACAAAAAGAAAAGAAGAATAATATTAAGAGTTATTTGTTTTTGGTGGGCCTTGAAATTCGGCCTCATGAATCCGGCAGTATTAGGACCGAATCCCAGCCAGCTTTTGGCCAACCAGATTCAGGAACTAACTCAGATGGTTCAGGATCTTACTCTTCGGGTGAGATTGCAGGAAGATCTTTTGCGAGCCTCCCCGAGTATGATTCTAGAACCAAAGATGCACCTTCCTGACCGTTTTTCAGGTAACCAAAAGGATTTTTTTAATTTCAAGGAAGCTTGTAAGCTTTATTTTCGTTTAAGGCCCGATCCTCTGGTACTGAGTCTCAACGGGTCGGGATTGTGATGTCTTTACTACAAGGCGATCCGCAAACCTGGGCTTTTGGGTTAAAAGCCGATGATGTTGCCTTGCTATCTGTAGATGCCTTTTTTAAGACTCTAGGCCTTTTGTACGATAACCCTGATAGAGAAGCGTCGGCTGAGAGCCACCTGCGTGCACTTAAGCAAGGGAAAAATCAAGCAGAGGCGTATTGTACCGAGTTTCGCCGTTGGTCGAACGACTGTGGCTGGAATGACCCGGCCCTGCGCAGTCAGTTTCGCCTCGGTTTGTCTGAAGTTATTAAAGACAGTCTCCTGCAGTACCCCGCTCCAGAGACTTTAGACAAACTCATGGAGCTTGCTATTAAAATTGATCGTCGTCTCCGGGAGCGGAGGGCTGAAAGAGGAGCAAGTTTCAGGCCTAGTCCATGTGTGTATACTTTCCCTGAGGACGTCGAGGAGCCCATGCAAATTGGTCTCTCCCGGCTGTCCCCAGAGGAAAGAACCAGAAGGCTAAATTCTGGTCTTTGCTTGTATTGTGGTGGCAAGGGACATATCGCACGTAATTGCCCGAATAAGCAGGGAAACGCTCTGACCCAGTGAATTGTGAGGGGGTTCACTTGGGTCTGCAGTTGATCTCCTCTAATGATTCCTTATTAGTTCCTGTAAAAATTTCCTTTGGTAGCCTCGGTTCGTTGGTGTCGGCCTTCGTCGACAGTGGAGCTGCGGGGGGAAATTTCATGGATCTTGGTTGGGCTCAGGCTTTGGGCGTTCCACAGATACCTTTGGAAAAACGTATCACCATGCACGGCTTGGATGGTGGTCCGCTTTCTAATGGGGTAATCACTCACCGCACACCTCCAGTACAACTGACAGTGGGGGCCCTACATTTGGAGAAAATTGAATTTTATCTTACCCATTGTCCGGCTGTCCCCGTAGTTTTGGGTCACCCCTGGCTTGCCTTTCATAATCCCACCATAGATTGGCGGTCTGGGGAGATTTCCCGATGGTGTCCCTTTTGTGTTAAGGAATATATTTCCCGTCCAGTCCGGGTTGCGGCAGTCACCCCAGAACTTATTCCTTTGGAATATCAGGACTTTGCCGACGTTTTCTCCAAGGGTAATGCGGATATTCTGCCTCCTCATCGGTCCTATGACTGCGCTATAGACTTAGTTCCCGGTGCCTCTTTGCCTAAGGGGAGACTATATGCCCTGTCTGGGCCGGAAACTACGGCAATGAATGATTATATACAGGAGAGCCTAAAAAAAGGCTTCATTAGGCCCTCGAAATCTCCATTGAGTGCAGGGTTCTTTTTTGTTAAGAAAAAAGATGGGTCGCTCAGACCATGTATTGATTATCGGGCTCTGAATAAAATTTCTGTTAAAAACACCTACCCCTTGCCACTGATTTCAGTACTGTTTGATCAGCTCCGGACTGCCGTTATCTTTTCCAAGATCGATCTTAGAGGGGCTTACAATCTCATCCGAATAAAATCTGGGGATGAGTGGAAGACGGCTTTCAGCACACAGTCGGGACATTATGAATACCTGGTGATGCCGTTTGGGCTGTCTAATGCTCCTGCTGTATTTCAAGATCTCATTAACGATGTCCTTCGCGACTTTCTAGGAAAGTTCGTAGTCGTTTATTTAGACGACATTTTGATTTACTCTGAGTCTTTTGAACAACATATTACCCATGTGCGACTGGTCCTTCAGAAGTTACGGGAAAATCATTTATACGCCAAACTGGAGAAATGTGATTTCCACATCACAGAAGTGTCCTTCCTGGGGTATATTATTTCTCCTAAGGGGTTTTTCATGGAACCAAAAAAACTCCAGGCCATCCTAAATTGGGCACAACCCACGAACTTAAAAGCAATTCGACGCTTTTTAGGGTTTGCAAATTACTATAGGCGTTTTATTCATACCTCTTCAGATTTGGTTGCTCCAATTGTGGCATTGACTAAAAAAGGAGCGGACCCTTCCAATTGGTCGCTTGAAGCCAAGTCTGCCTTTCTGGCCTTAAAGCAGGCCTTTGTCTCAGCTCCAGTACTCAGACACCCTAACCCGGATCTCCCCTTTATTGTCGAGGTAGATGCCTCAGAGGTTGGAGTGGGGGCTATCCTTTCTCAGAAGACCCGGAGTCTCAGGAATTACACCCATGTGCCTTCATGTCCAGAAAATTCTCCTCCGCAGAATCCAACTATGATGTTGGTAATCGAGAATTGTTGGCAGTTAAATGGGCTTTCGAGGAGTGGAGGCACTGGCTGGAAGGAGCAAGGCATACCATTACGGTGTTTACTGACCACAAGAACCTGCAGTATATTGAGTCAGCTAAACGGCTTAATGCTCGACAGGCACGTTGGGCGCTGTTTTTTACTCGTTTCAGGTTTATTATCACCTTCAGGCCCGGTTCCAAGAATACAAAAGCCGATGCCCTGTCACGTTGTTTTCTTCCGGTTCACAATAACCACCCGGCTACTACCCCCATAGTCCCATCATCTGTCATCCGGGCTGGCCTCACACAGGATTTATTTACACAGCTAGTCCAGCTTCAGCAGCAGGCTCCCAAAGTCACTCCTGCAAATCGTCTCTTCGTCCCTGAATTTCTGAGAGGCACTGTTCTAGCTGAGTTTCATGATAATAAGGTTTCTGGTCATCCGGGTATCACTAAGACCTTGGAGTTAATCTCTCGCTCAGTGTGGTGGCCTAATCTTTCTAAAGATGTAAGGGAATTTGTCCGTTCCTGTCAGGTTTGTGCTCAGTACAAGGTATCTCGATCGTTGCCGGTCGGGCAACTCATGCCTTTAGCCGTTCCTCTCAGGCCATGGTCACATATATCCATGGATTTCGTGGTGGACCTTCCTCTTTCAGCTGGATTTCGAGTCATTTGGGTGGTAGTAGACCGTTTTAGTAAGATGGCTCACTTCATTGCTCTCCCCCAATTACCCTCTGCTCAAGGGTTGGCAGTTTTATTTCTCCGCCATGTGTTCAGGCTCCATGGTTTACCCAGGGATATTGTCTCTGATCGGGGACCGCAATTCATCGCCCGTTTCTGGAAACGTTTTTGTGCCTCATTAAATATGAAACTCTCTTTAACATCTGGGTACCATCCACAGTCTAACGGACAAACTGAACGTGTTAATCAGTCGTTAAAACAGTATTTACGGCTATATTCGGCCAAACTTCAGAATGATTGGTCTGAATTTCTTCCTTTGGCCGAGTTTGCCTATAATAACTATTGTCATTCTTCCACCAAGGAGTCCCCATTCTTTTCGGTCTTGGGTTTTCATCCTAGAGCCAATTCTTTTTACCCTCATTTTCCAGTCTCCTCGTTGACCTTAACTTCCCGTCTCAGAATGATTTGGAAAAAGGTGCACCTTGCCCTTAAGAAGGCTGCCTTCCGAGAAAAAAAAAATTCTGATAGGTTCCGACGCCCATGCACTTTTAAGGTGGGAGATAAGGTGTGGTTGTCAACCTGCAACATCAAGCTCCGACAACCCTCGGCTAGCTTGGGACCCAAATTTATTGGACCGTTCCTTATCGTTAAGAAGGTCAACCCAGTTGCTTTTCGGCTACGCTTGCCTAAATCACTCAAAATTGGCAATACTTTTCACTGTTCCCTTCTGAAGCAGTATTTTTCTTCCAGGAGATTCCCTCGGAAGACTTCCCAGGGTAGACCTCCGGTGGATGTTCAGGGGCAACAAGAGTTCTTGGTGGAGAAGGTTTTAGATTCCAAAGTTTCTCGGGGCCGGCTTTATTTTTTGGTTCATTGGAAAGGCTATGGCCCGGAAGAAAGGTCTTCGGTCCTGGATAACGATTTACATGCCCCTAAATTTAAGAGATTATTCTTTCAGGAATTTCCTCAGAAACCCGGCTTTAGGGGTTTTTTAACCCCTCCTCAAGGGGGGGGTACTGTTAGGTGCCGCGGTCCGCGGCGCTGCTCGGTCTGCTTTCGAGCGACGCTCACGGCCGCCGCACCTCCCTCCCTGTCCGCCCGCCCGGCGCCTAGCAACGCCAGGACGCCGTGCGTACTGTAGCCGCCGGGTCCCTGGCAACGCTAGGACGCCGGGTGTCCTCAGCCGCTGGGTCCATAGCAACGGGGACGCCATTGGCGGACCGCGTTCCCCGTTGCCAGATAGTATTGATTAGTTGCTCTTGCAGCAGGGCAGCTGCACGGCAACTAGTAATTAGGGTCTGGGGGCTGGTCTTGCTGGCCCTCCTGTCATTGGCCAGCAGGGTCTTTTTATGGGAGCCAGCACACTGCAGCCTCGCCGGTGATAGCTTCCTGTATGCTGTTCCTGCCTTGCAACGTCTGTTCCTGGTCAGCTGTATCTGGTCGATCCTGCTCCCTGTGCTCCTGAGTTCTGGAGTTCTGAAGCCGGTCCTGGGAATCCTTCCTGTCCAAGTGAACCTGTTGCGGTCATCTGGGGGTTCTCGCTTGCTGGGGTTCTCTCCCGATTTCGTGAGTAGCGGCTTCTGCCGCGTGTTGCGGCCTAGGCCGCTTAGTCCTTGTTTTACTTTTGTATTGGTGCCTTTTGCGGAGGTTTCCGCTTGTCACTGTCCTCCCCGGAACTCGGCGGTGCCGTGTGGGGGAGTGGACAGTGGTATCTTTTGTTGTTCTTTTCCTTTGGCGGCGTGCCGCACATATATTTAGTTTTAGGGTAGTTAGAAGCCCCCAGCTTCTGTTTGCTTTAGTTAGAGGTCCCCTTGTTATTATCCTGTCTCGGTTCACGCCTTGTCTCACTCTAAGACCTGGGGGCATCGGAGTTGGGCAGACCAAATCCGCCCTTCAAACGCGGCTGCCGTGGGCCCAAGAAACCATAGTCACTCAGGCGTGAACTGACCACACGGGTAAAACAACGGAGGTAGGGTGCTAGGGGCTATTTCTGTACCATCCCTTATTTCAGCATCACGTCCTGGTGCTCTGGACTCTCTACACAACATCTCTCTAGTTCTGAGTATCAGGAACGTAACATTTAGAGCCTTACACAGGGTACGCCACACAATAGAGAAGATTATACATGTGACAACACATAGGGGGGTATTCAATTATTGCCAGATTTTTCGACCAGTCGATTCGACAAAAAAAAGGGGGGAAATTCATGGGCGAAAAGAGATTCAAAATCGGTCTCAAAATACCCGCAATTGAATACCCATGGTCCAGTTTGGCACATAATTGAATACCCCCTATAGTAGAGAAGCTTATACACGTTACGCCACACAGTTGAGAGGCTTATACACAGTACGCCACACAGTACAGAAGCTAATATACGGTACGCCACACAGTACAGAAGCTTATACATGGTACGCCACACAGTACAGAAGCTTATACACGGTACGCCACACAGTTGAGAGCCTTATACACGTTGCGCCACACAGTAGAGAGCCTTATACAGGGTACACCACACAGTAGAGAAGATTATAATGTTATAACACAGGGGGGTATTCAATTATTGCCGGATTTTTCTACCAGTCGAAAATCGGCAATTATCAGCCGATTTAGGGCGGATTAGATTCGCCCTATTAAATGCCTGTGCCAATTTTTCGACTTGTCGAAAAATACGGCACTGGCAAAAACCACGTGGATCGGCGAATTTGCCGCCGATCCATGTGTTTTTTTGAATTTGTGAAAACACCTGCATTTGAATACCCTTGGTCGAATTTGTGCAATTTTTTCGGCTAGCCAAAAAAACAGCACATAATTGAATACCCCCCCATAGTAGAGAAGCTTATACACGTTACGCCACACAGTTGAGAGACTTGAACACGGTACACCACACAGTAGAGAAGCTTATACCCGGTACGTCACACAGTAAAGATCTTAATAAACGGTACGCCACACAGTAGAGAGCCTTATACACGGTACGCCACACAGTAGAGAGCCTTATACACGGTACGCCACACAGTAGAGAGCCTTATACACGGTACGCCACACAGTAGAGAGCCTTATACACGGTACGCCACACAGTAGAGAGCCTTATACACGGTACGCCACACAGTAGAAAGCCTTATACACGGTACGCCACACAGTTGAGAGCCTTATACACGGTACGCCACACAGTAAAGATCTTAATAAATGGTACACCACACAGTAGAGAGCCTTATACACGGTACACCACACAGTAGAGAGCCTTATACACGGTACGCCACACAGTAGAGAGCCTTATACACGGTACGCCACACAGTAGAGAGCCTTATACACGGTACGCCACACAGTAAAGATCTTAATAAACGGTACACCACACAGTAGGGAGCCTTATACAGGGTACGCCACACAGTAGAGAGCGTTATACACGGTACGCCACACAGTAGAGAGATGCACACATCAACATTTACTACCGGGAATGTGAGATAGATAGATAGATAGATAGATAGATAGATAGATAGATAGATAGATAGATAGTGTCAAAGTCAGAAAAATATCATGCTACACGTTGCCATATATTCACCTCATGCGCGTGCCTGCTGCACGTGCACATTCTCTCCCGTGCGTGCGGATACTCGCAGCCGCGTGATGGCGCCTCGGCCATGCGCTCGAGCGCGTGGTATGTGCATTTACGGTAGAGTTTGTGTGCGTCTAGCGGGCGACTCAATCGTTAAATAATAACACCAAATAGTATGTTTTATAGATAATGTTCCCCTTAATAATGACTGTAAGTTTGTTTAATGTAAATGGTCGCTGGACAGAGGAATTCCTCTTTGTATGGTACGAAGGGTCAGACAGGGTTTGAACAGCTGTGTCTGGTACCTAACTAAAGAACATTTTATTAGAAACAATCCGGTGCTGGTTAGGTAAAGATTAATCGCTCCTGCGTATAGATATGGCCATTAGTATTTTCTGGACATTTACTATATTTGCGATTCATTACCCATGCGGCGGGAATCTTCAGATTCCCTCCCACCTGAGCAGTTTGATATAGTCACAGCCCACCTGTTCAAACTAACCTATGACCTTTTGTTATGATGCGAGGAGACATTCCTGTGTCCAATGAACAATGAGATTATAGGTCCCTTTGTAGTATACTGTACTCAGTGTATATAAGATCAGCCAGCCTGGGCAGCTCTTTCACTCTCCACAAACGGTTTTCATCTTGACTAACTCGGAGCTGGTACCAGAAAGCTGCGCAGCGATCATTCCCAGTGTGTGTAAGTAATTCTCTGCAAACCAACTTATTCTCTGTTTGTATTGGCCATTCCCTCTCTCTGTTATAGTATAGGATTGTGACGCTATTGTATATTTCTGTCTAGATATTCTGTTAGAATTATATGTTAGTTTGTAGTGTATGACTTGTGAACTGTTTTACCTTTTTCGATATAACTTAAAAGCTTGTTAGTAAAGGTGTTGGAACCTTAGCACGGTATCGTGTGTTCATTACATTGCAGTGGGTAATAGGAGCGTCTCGATCGCTCAAACAGCTTTAGTATTAACAAGGTTAAGCAGCGTTATATCGCTACAGTGTTTCAGTACAAGGTTTACAGTATAAGAGTATCCTTTCTGTGTGTTACATTCAAGGTTTACTGATTGTCATCTTGTGAGCGTCTGTGCCGCTCGTGATCTCCTCGTGGTCTCGAGCGTCCGCTACGCTGGTAGCGTAGCATTACGGTAGTCGCCCGCCTATAGCGTGCTCGACACCACGCATTAAGCTGTGAGCGAGCGTGCCGCATGTGCGTCTCGATCACGGCCAAGCGTATGCTACGCTAAGTGCGTACCCTTACGGTACCCCATACGCCAATTGCATACTGAGTCTCTTACCCATATAATGAAGGTTATAAGGTAATCAAATCAGCATTATCAATTGAGGGCTCGTCCGTCCTCCACATATCCGCACTAACGAAAACAAACGTTATCTGTCAGCAAGGGCGGGAAGGCAGTATCCCTTCGTATCGGGATACAGTAGTGCTGGCTAGATAAGCGTCTGTTTCGCTACGTTGAAGGAGTGCTGGTGGAATCCGGAACCGGAGGTAAGAACAATACGCTAGTGTCTTTTAAAACTGTTTATTTCTGTTTCTTTTCATTTGTGTATTTTCACATATCACTTTCCTGGTTGCCATTTCACAATTGATAACGTGCTGAGAAAGATTTGTTGCTATTGGTAGTTAAAGAGTAAAAATAATACGTTAAGGAGTAATTTGTAATACACGCGCACGGCTTGCCTAAGATTCAAGGAAGTTTGGTGTGGTGTTCAGTAGATGATTACAGTTAAAGATCATCTACATTGATATAAACGTGTTAAATTGTATTTCTGTGGATATACCTGGCTGGCGTACACGTGTCTCTAGCAAAGGGCGGGACTAGTGTACGCGACGCAAGGGCCGACGCACGGAGCGTATATTACGCAACGGAGCGCCTGGGTACGCCCACATAATACAAATCACACGATAGTATTGTTTTAATTAGGCGATAAGGAGGCAACGCGAAAATAGCGCAAATCGATCTCAGTGTCCAAAATTTTAAGCTAATAGATCCTTCTCTAGTTGTAACTCCTCGGGATTAGCCTGCGATACTGAATGAAAGGGATTTCTGCGCAGAAACGAAAGTAAAGAGTACCTGAGGTGAAAGAGTGTGTATACATATATATAAGTTTCTAATTTTTGGGGTTGAACCAAGGAAATCATCGAGTTCTCGTGAAGGTACATACGTGTAAGTGACTGCATGGTGGCTTGGGAGGCATCCCTTGTTAAACATTTAAAAAAGAGCATTAGAGTATAGCGGACCAGGAGGTCTACTGTAGCACAGACCAGGAGGTCCAGGTACAGCAGACTAAGAAGTCCGCTATAGATAAAGAGTAAAAGAGCACAACACCAGAAAGGGTTGGTGCAGTACCCATATAGGCCATTAAGCTCAGGCTGAAGGAATTCGCAGCCACAATTTTCGATTCCACTGGTCGCTCCGCACATAAGATTAGTTGCTTATGTGCAGAACGATTGTACCGCACGTAATTGTGTGCATTAGTTAGTAACTTGACCCAGTACCATTTGCGTACGCTAGAGGGGTCATAAACGCTATTTGTACATTCTAACGTGATTTGTGTAATTTTTTATTTTAAGGGAAGTTCGCTAGTCACTTGGGAACTATCCAACAACCAATAGTTACTGGAAAGGGTTAAGTGCTCTTCGGATCACACCCACATGTTCCAGTAAATAGAGGTTCAGGTCGCAGGGGCCCTAGGTCGAGTACGCCAGCGCTAGAGCAGTGTGTGGGCGTATTGGTCGACGTGGGCGAGTGAGTGGAGTACTCGGTAAACTGCCACCGCCGGCCTACCCCGGACATCTTGGTTTTTGTAAGGGTTCGCTGAAGACCCTGATTTGAAGGTCAGAGGTAGTGAAAGCAACACCTGCAAAGATGGGGGCCAGTTGTTCAGGTAGGGGGCGATCAACCTGGGTTCGGGTTGATTTAGTAAACCGACCAATCGGGTCGGCAAGGTATGTAATGTGTGAGAAATACGGTTCACACACAGAAGTTTTGTGCGATGAATGGGAAAGAATGACTGTGCACGATGGGGAAAAGTTCCCACGGGTAGGCAGTTTTAGTCCCGAGGTGTTACAGAATCTAAGGAGAAGGATATGTCTCATTAAATCTGCAAAGAGACGGATCAAACATTATGATTATTTACAGTTATGGCAACAGGAAGGTGAAATACGAAGAGGATTGGCTCAAGCGGGTGGATCTAACCCTATCAGAAAACTGATAGCCACCGCGCCACCACCACCATACATAACGGGAGAGAAGGTGGTTGCAGAGAATGGCACACTGGTGAATGATAAACATGCACTTAGTAACTGTATAAATGTTAAGACTAATGTAACCAAGATTGTTGATGCTAATGTTAACCCGTGCAAGCTGTACTCTGTTTTAAACTTTCCCCAGGATTGTGACCAAGAGGATGAACCAACAACAATATCGGCACTCTCTCTAGCAGCCACCATAGCAGAAACAACAGTGGGCACGGCCCAACCCGTAAGATTAGTATCAAAGGCCCCTAGTGGAGGGACAGGTGAGATCGTATCAACTGGTAAGTACGGCACCATACAATATACTGAAACCATTTCACCACATGCTGTAGAATCTACTCAGAATGATGTTATTGGACTTAATCCCGTTAGGGTAATTGCAGTGCCAAATGGGAAAACTGACACTTCAGGAGTCACTCCTCTCAGACACATTGCCATGCACTGCCCCTTTTCCCGAATGGAATTAAGATCAATGGTGTCTGAATTCCCTGATCCTAGGAAAGATCTAGTTGCAAGCCAGGAATACATTAGAGAGCTAGGAAATACTGTGGAGCCCAATAACAAAGACTGGCAGATATTGCTGAGGGCATGTTTACCCTCCAATGTCGACTCAGCGAAATTTTTAGCTGACTGTAAATTAGATGAAGATGTACCCCTCACGGATGTGTACAACCAAGATAATGTAAAGAGAATAAATTTACAGTTAAAAGAGTATTTTCCAGCTGTTGTCAAATGGAACAAAATTTTCTCCATCAAACAGAAAGAGGGAGAAACAGCAGCTGATTATTTTCATCGGGCACTACAGGATATGGCAAAGTATACAGGCATAGAAGACATTAAAACAAATGTGAATCATAGAGAAGTAGCAGTATCTGTGTTAATGGATGGTTTAAAGGAAGGATTGAGGACGAGGGTACAGACCACCCAACCATGTTGGCGAGGTCTGTCGGTGGCTACTTTGAGAGAGGCCGCTATTGATCATGATCGGAATATCACCAGACACAGGGAGTCGCAGAGTGATAAGTTAATGGCCGTAAGTATACAGGCCCTGACCACAAGGCCACGTCAGTGTAAATCTCAGACCCCTGTGGGTAAGTCAAATGTGGTAACTTGTTATTACTGTCATAGAGCGGGACACTATGCACGAGACTGTAGATCAAAGAATGCACAAAAATCATATCAACCCCCTAGACAACGACATGACACACGAAATTGGGATCAAGGACCGCAGAGACGGAGTTATGAGCCACACGCAGGGGAAACAAAAAGGTATCCCCCAAAAAGAGACTGGCAAGTCACTGATAGATCCCATTTACCCCCTTCACAGGTAATAGCTGCCAGCGCAATGCAGGGAGGCCACCACGCACCATAGGGGCGAGGCCACACTTGTAATCTGCAGCCAGTAAAATTAATTGCGAACCTTGGAAGTGAACCCGAGGTCACAATTGATGTAGCTGGTAAATCTCTAAATTTCCTTGTAGATACGGGGGCGGCCAAGTCAGTGATAAATTCGACCGTGGGCATGAGAACCACTGGTAAAACAATTCCAGCCATGGGAGTAACAGGAGTAGTACAGCACTACCCTTTAAGCAAACCTGCAGAGATTACGATAGGGCCTTTGCATACCAAGCATTCTTTCCTGCTGGCTGCATCGGCTCCGACTAATCTCCTAGGGAGAGATTTACTGTGCAAAATGGGATGCGTCATATACTGTACTCCTGAAGGTGTGTTCTTGGATATACCCGAAAACCACGCTCAGGAAGCGCAGGATATGCTAGACTCCCCAACAAGATTAATGTCACACACTGTTGTTGTAAATAGGTGTCCGTCCAAGGTAGAGGAAATGATTTCCCAGATACCGGAATCACTTTGGACCAAGGATGGACAAGACACTGGATTGATGGCAAATGTAGCCCCAGTAGTTGTGCAAGTAAAAGATGGTAGGATAGCTCCAAAAATCCCACAATATCCTCTGAAGCCAGAGGTGGAGTTAGGAGTTTTCCCTGTAATAGAGCGCTTGCTACAACAGGGCATTCTGGTAAGAACGTCCAGCACTGCCAATAGTCCCATCTTCCCTGTTAAAAAGAGTGGGGGGAGGGGTTACAGATTAGTGCAGGATCTAAGAGGGATCAACAAAATAGTTGAGAGTCAATTCCCCGTAGTGCCAAATCCAGCTGTTATCCTTATGCAAATCCCTCCCACTGCCAAATTTTTCACTGTGATTGACCTCTGCTCCGCCTTCTTCTCGGTACCTCTGCACCCTGACAGTCAATACTTATTCGCATTCACATACAGAGGAGTTCAGTACACTTGGACTCGATTACCACAAGGTTTCATAGACAGTCCAAATATTTTCTCACAAGCTCTGCATGATTGCTTACAGTCTTTCCAACCAGAGAGTGGATCAATATTGATACAGTACGTGGACGATTTACTACTGTGTTCAGATTCACTGGAAGCATCCCTGAGAGATACGAAACAGCTCCTGTTTCATCTTTCAGACACAGGACACAAGGTTTCCAAAGACAAGTTACAATTATGCCAGACCCGTGTGAAGTATTTGGGACACTGTCTAACACAAGGACTGAGACACCTTACCGCTGATAGAATTCAAGCAATTCGTGACATGACCCTGCCACAAACCCAGCAACAGATTAGAACGTTTTTAGGAATGTGTGGGTATTGCCGTAACTGGATCCCAGGTTTTTCCATACTGGCCTTACCTTTGCAGGAGATGGTCTCATCAAGCAAACCTGATCGGATTTCGCACACAGACGAATCTGAAATGGCATTTGAGAGACTTAAACAGTGCCTAACGCAGGCACCAGCATAAGGTATGCCAGACTATGGGAAACCCTTTGAGCTGTACGGAACAGAGAGTGCTGGGTGCGCAGCAGGTGTCTTAACCCAGAAGCATGGTGATGCCAGCAGGCCGGTAGCCTACTATAGCGCTCAGCTAGATACGGTAGCGCGATCCCTCCCCACATGCTTGCGAAGTGTTGCAGCAATAGCATTGCTAGTCACAAAAAGCGAAGATGTAGTGCTAGGACACAACCTCACAATTCATACGCCCCATGCAGTGTCAGCTTTGCTGAATTCTGCCCAAACCAGACACGTCTCATCAGTGCGGTTTACAAGATGGGAATTGGCATTGATGGCCCCCGTAAACATTACCATAAAGAGATGCAGCGCATTAAATCCTGCAACGTATCTCCCAGGTGTGCCTGGACAGGCACAAAGGGTGGAGGATGAGAGTGATGGCGAAGGAGGATTTAATACAGGGGATGACATGCATGATTGTATGGAATATTTGACCCAAAATTTCACGGCAAGGCCTGACATCAGTGACAACCCACTGGAAGATGTAGATTTTACTTTCTACACTGACGGTAGTTGTCACAGACAGACGGACTCGGGAGACTTGTGTACTGGATACGCAGTCGTAGATGACCAAGGTACCATAGAAGCAGAACCGCTAGGCCCACCTCACTCAGCACAAGTTGCTGAACTGGTTGCCCTAACCAGAGCATGTGAATTGGCTAAGGGCAAGTCAGCCAATATTTACACAGATTCTAGGTACGCCTTCGGAGTAGTCCATGATTTCGGAGCCCTATGGCGCCTCAGAAATTTCATGACGGCAGCTGGCACACCCGTAGCGCATGCAGCCCACATCAAAAGACTTCTAACAGCGATACAAGAACCCGACAGAGTGGCTGTTATCAAGTGTAAAGCTCACACATATAGCCAAGACCCGGTATCACTTGGTAACAGCCGAGCAGACGAAGCTGCTAAATCAGCAGCTAGTAACCCCATACAAACAGATAGTACACGACTGATGGTATTTAATACTGTAAACACACAGAAATTGTGTGAAATGCAAAATTTGTGTTCCCCACAGGAAAAGGCAGTCTGGAGGTCAAAAGGATATGGCCAGGAGTCCTCAGGACTCTGGACAGATGGACATGGTAAACCAGTGGCACCCAGAGCATACCTTCCAAGTCTAGCGGAAGCAGCACACGGGCTGACTCATCTAGGCAAAGAAGGAATGTGTAAGCTAGTAAGAGCTTATTGGTGCGCCCCAGGATTTTCTTCCCACGCGGGTAAAAGTGCGATGACATGTCTCACCTGCTTGAGGAAGAATATCGGAAAGGCAATACCGACAGAGCCATCCCATATCCCTCCGACAGATGGTCCTTTCCAGGTAATACAGATTGATTTCATACAATTGCCACCTTGTAGAAATTTAAAGTATGTTTTGGTCTGTATTGATGTGTTCTCAAATTGGGTTGAAGCATTTCCCGCGGCCACAAATACCGCTGTATTTACTGCAAAGAAAATTGTGCAGGAATTTGTGTGTAGGTACGGTATCCCTAGAATAATTGAAAGTGATAGGGGTACCCATTTCACAGGTGAAGTCTTTCAAACAATGTGTAAGTTGATGGGAATTAATAGTAAGCTGCATACTCCGTACCGCCCCCAGGCGAGCGCGAAGGTGGAAAGAGTAAACAGCACTATTAAAAATAAATTGAGCAAGGTAATGACTGAAACAGGACTGTTATGGCCTGAAGCTTTGCCAATCGTACTATACAGCATCAGAACCACCCCCAGGTCCCCTCTTAATCTGTCTCCTTTTGAAATTCTGTTTGGTCGACAACCCCATGTTATGATTAACCCCCAGGATGATTTGAAATGTAACAATGAAGTAACCGTAAAGTACTTGGTTAAGATGAGTAAGCAATTGAGGAATCAGAATGATAATCTAAAGTTGGTGATTCCTGATTTGCCAGACAGTAATTGTCATGACATTGAACCTGGGGATTATGTAATGATACGGAATTTTCTACGCTCAGGTTGCCTTATTGACAGATGGGAAGGACCATATCAAGTCTTATTGACCAGCACAACTGCTTTGAAGGTTGCCGAGAGAGAGACTTGGGTCCATTCGTCTCATTGTAAAAAGGTCACTGACCCAGAGAGGTCCTGTGATAAAGAACAGACGGTAGAGGTTGTATCACTAGAGTGTCTGTTCAGGGAGGATTGAGACGACACCTGAGCGCTGAGAATAACAAGACCGGAAGCTTGTCGAGCCAGATTTCTTTTTCCCATTTGTTATTTTCTCCAGCTCCCACCTCCCTCCTATTTCCTTTCCCCCTTCTTAGTTTTCTCCTTTTACTCCTCTAAGATGGACTTGCCCCAAGAGACTGTGATCCGGATTTTCCTGTTGACCATGATGTTGACCAGAGCAGTCTGTTTCGGTGAGAGTACCATGGAGGTCGAGAAAGGATCGGGAATGGGTTCTGATGACCAGGATGCAGGCGTAGATTTCCAAGAACAACATAATCTCAGAGTAAAGGCGAGTATCAGAAAACGATCTGGTAGCATTGACAATAGAAGGAATTGTGAAGGATTGTTAGCTGAAGAGAACTGCATCTGTAAGCATTGTGACAATATAGTTGAGGATGGGTGCATAAAGAAATGTCAGTCCAGTTTTAATGTCCACATGGACCGGCATCCATTGAGTGACTATCACTCCTTAGTGGGTAAAGTGTTAAATCAGACAGACTGTTGGGTATGCTCTCAAGTACCTCAAGGCCATAGCAAATCAGGACTAGTACCATTCCCTTTAACTGTAGGAGAGGTACTTGAGCTAAGTGGTGGGAGGCCGGTGGACAAGAGGTTTAATATCTCTAGCCCTCCTAGTTTGAAGCTCCACCAATATCATGTGGATAGATCCTTAGTATGCTTTAACATTTCCAATCCCCGAAAGCCGGGAAATTGGGAAGTGTCATGGAGTAATCAAACCATGACCTTTTAATACAGACCCGACAGAATGCCCATAGACACAGAACTTATACGCCAGATAGCCGACCATAGGAAATTTTTCCGGTATAGGTACACCTTAGGAAGTAGGACCATGCGAGTTGGAGAGGTATCACCAGGATACTGTGCACAGATCGTACAAACTGATATGTGTACTAAACAGATGGGAGAATTAGGGTTAGGAGATTTCACAAGGAAAATTTGTAACATGATAATGTCATACTCCGTCCCATATGTTCTCCCCGATGATGCATATTTCATATGCGGGAGGAAGGCGTATAAGTGGCTTGCCCCAAACTCAGAGGGATTGTGCTATATTGGAAAAGTACTGCCTGAAGTAATGACTGTAACCCATAACAAAATGAAGGATATTCACCGCAGTGCCCAAGCTCCTTATACTCACACTCATTACGAGCACATCGTTAAACGGCACCTGATGGAGAGAACAGAGCATCCGGCCTCTGACCTGATCCATGAATCCACCGGGATTCAATTCCTAATCGCGTTAGATATCACTCGTACCGCCAGAGGAGTGACAAATTACAAATTTATATCTGCGCTTGCAAATTTATTAGACAATATCACCGAAATGTATGACGACACATTCAGGTACACTGGTAAAGAGTTACAAGCCTACAAAACAGAACTGGTTCAGCATAGGATGATTCTCAATTACCTCACAGCTGTGACAGGCGGGTATTGTGTTACCCTGGCAACTCAATATGGAATCAAGTGCTGCACGTACATTACAAACAGCACGGAGGACCCAGCCGAGGTCATAGACCAAAAGATGGATGACATTTTACAATTAAAGTGGGAGTTTCGAAGGAAACACAATCTCACACTCGCTGCTGTGGGTAATGAGCTGACCAGTTGGGTGTCATGGTTGAACCCACGAAATTGGTTCTCGGGCTTAGGAGAATGGGCCCAAGGTATTATTATGGATGTAGGGAAATTTCTTTTGTGTATTCTGGGAGTCGCCATATTGGTTGGCCTGATATTTAGATGCGTTCGGGTTTTAGCGAAGCGTAAAAGTAATACCAGGGTGATGAGTCTAAGGAGCGAGGACACTGTACTAACAACAACTAATTTGATGTATGACTCAACGACAGAGACAATGTTGTGATGAAAATGTGATTCCACGGTCCGTTTCTTTCACCCGTTTCTCCTTTGTTTTCCTCCAAGGTACAAAGACATCTGCTTGGAAGAAGAATTTGACAACCTCTTTTACACAGACCATTGATGGACAATGCCATAGACCTCCATTTTCCCTAGTGACTTTAACTTTCACGATAGCCCAAAACTTTAAAGATTGTAAGTCTATGGACATTGAGAAAGCTTTTTGCTCAAGCAATTATAGCAAAAGCATCGGGAGACTACAGTCAACATGTACATCGAGACAAGACGCAAGACAAGACCTCAATCAACAAATGTATATTAAACTCACATAGTTTATGACTGCATTTACCATAATTGCTTCTTATCTTCATTTCTACAACCTTCAGGTAATGACACACATAGTCGATAGGGAATATAGGCACAGATATCAGCACTCGCATATTCCCCCCATTCATGTATCATCAACTAAAATGTGCTCCCCCATTTTGTTACAACAAAAAGCCGAAAAGAGCTCGGTAAAGTTTGACAGCCCATCCACAGACCCGTAATACGGGATAAGAAGGAATTCAAATGTATACTTCGCAATACCTCGAAGCTTAATTTAAAACACGTACGGCACGATGATACATGACCCCTCAAACATGGATTCATACACACATGCTTCTACTATCTCACTAGGTCATACCTTTTTCCCACCTTCCTCTCTTCTCCCTTACCCAATCATAGAAATGTATTTATACATGACATATATTTTTCTCTTTTTGAACTGTTTTAGGAAGTGGCAGTTATTGATGACTGCCAAAGGGTGGACTGTCAAAGTCAGAAAAATATCATGCTACACGTTGCCATATATTCACCTCATGCGCGTGCCTGCTGCACGTGCACATTCTCTCCCGTGCGTGCGGATACTCGCAGCCGCGTGATGGCGCCTCGGCCATGCGCTCGAGCGCGTGGTATGTGCATTTACGGTAGAGTTTGTGTGCGTCTAGCGGGCGACTCAATCGTTAAATAATAACACCAAATAGTATGTTTTATAGATAATGTTCCCCTTAATAATGACTGTAAGTTTGTTTAATGTAAATGGTCGCTGGACAGAGGAATTCCTCTTTGTATGGTACGAAGGGTCAGACAGGGTTTGAACAGCTGTGTCTGGTACCTAACTAAAGAACATTTTATTAGAAACAATCCGGTGCTGGTTAGGTAAAGATTAATCGCTCCTGCGTATAGATATGGCCATTAGTATTTTCTGGACATTTACTATATTTGCGATTCATTACCCATGCGGCGGGAATCTTCAGATTCCCTCCCACCTGAGCAGTTTGATATAGTCACAGCCCACCTGTTCAAACTAACCTATGACCTTTTGTTATGATGCGAGGAGACATTCCTGTGTCCAATGAACAATGAGATTATAGGTCCCTTTGTAGTATACTGTACTCAGTGTATATAAGATCAGCCAGCCTGGGCAGCTCTCTCACTCTCCACAAACGGTTTTCATCTTGACTAACTCGGAGCTGGTACCAGAAAGCTGCGCAGCGATCATTCCCAGTGTGTGTAAGTAATTCTCTGCAAACCAACTTATTCTCTGTTTGTATTGGCCATTCCCTCTCTCTGTTATAGTATAGGATTGTGACGCTATTGTATATTTCTGTCTAGATATTCTGTTAGAATTATATGTTAGTTTGTAGTGTATGACTTGTGAACTGTTTTACCTTTTTCGATATAACTTAAAAGCTTGTTAGTAAAGGTGTTGGAACCTTAGCACGGTATCGTGTGTTCATTACATTGCAGTGGGTAATAGGAGCGTCTCGATCGCTCAAACAGCTTTAGTATTAACAAGGTTAAGCAGCGTTATATCGCTACAGTGTTTCAGTACAAGGTTTACAGTATAAGAGTATCCTTTCTGTGTGTTACATTCAAGGTTTACTGATTGTCATCTTGTGAGCGTCTGCGCCGCTCGTGATCTCCTCGTGGTCTCGAGCGTCCGCTACGCTGGTAGCGTAGCATTACGGTAGTCGCCCGCCTATAGCGTGCTCGACACCACGCATTAAGCTGTGAGCGAGCGTGCCGCATGTGCGTCTCGATCACGGCCGAGCATATGCTACGCTAAGTGCGTACCCTTACGGTACCCCATACGCCAATTGCGTACTGAGTCTCTTACCCATATAATGAAGGTTATAAGGTAATCAAATCAGCATTATCAATAGATAGATAGATAGATAGATAGATAGATAGATAGATACAGATGTGGCAAGCAGCAGTGAACGCCATGCTGCGGCTATTCGCAGCCTCCGTTCACTCCATAGAAGTACACATGCACGCTTCATAGACATGGGCACTAGTGGCGCCATCCATGCCGCGATGCGTACGCATCACGGGATGGATGAGTTTGGCTACATCTGTAGATATGGATATACACACACACATAGTAAAACACATATACACAGACACACAAACACATACATACAGCTAAACACATAGCAAAATACATATACAGTATACACAGAAAAACAAACACATAGCTAAACACACACACACACACACACACACACACACACACACACACACACACACACACACCTAAACAGACATAGGAAAATACATATACACACTCTTTACTTTAAAGGTGTTTTCTTTTTCCACACTTTCACACTCTGCACCTCCTGGCTCTGGCTCCAGCAAGGCTCCTCACTGCAGGGGCTGAGTGCACTGACTCACTCTTCTGTACACACACCACAGACTGCTGCCGTGACTCCCCCTCCTCCCTCCCTCGTATGTCCCAGCATGCAGTGGAGGGCCAACACGGAGACCAGGAAGCTGAGAGCTGCAGCAGCAGTGCGGTGCAAAGACGAAGGTTGAAGTGAGTAATCAATCACCCTCTCACTGGCTTTCTCTGTCAGAACTTGTAGCTCAGTGGCGGCAGCGTGTAATGAGTCAGTGTGACTCACTACACTGCTGCCAGCTACGGGCTCCTTCACAGCGCTGGTCGGCTCCATCAGTGAGGAGGCAGGGAGAGGGGCGGCTCTATCAGTGAGGAGGCAGGGAGAGGGGCGGCTCTATCAGTGAGGAGGCAGGGAGAGGGGAGCCGCTGTTCATGCTGCTGGCGCCGCTGCTGATGTCTGTCAGAGTGACAGGCGCTGGCAGCCGGCATCAACAGCGCACATCAGAGCAAGGTCGCAGAGCGGGGAGAGCGCCTCTCGTACCCAGCGCCTCCCTGCTTTGCAGAACCTTGCTGAGCGGGAAGCGCCAGGCCTGACTCTGACCAACCGAAGGAGCAGATGCCCCTGAGTGCTGGAAACAAGGAGGACGAAGATAATTCCTTTTCATATATTTATTAAGGATAACAGATCAGATTGAGACTGTAGGAAGACTGAAACTAATTAGTTCAGGATTGGGAAACTGCAGGGAATGAAGTCACTGAATGATATGAGGCCGAGATTGAAAAACTGTGAGGAATATACTTAGGTTGATATAAAGACGAGACTGAAGAACTGTGAAGTTGAGTTGTTGAGTGATGCGAAGGCAAGGCTGAAGAACTGTGAAGACTGTTAGCCGGATGATGTGAAAACGTGAATGTGGAACTGTGAAGACTGGTTGCTGGATGATGCGAGGACGTGAATGAAGAACAGTGAAGACTGGTTGCTGGATGATACGAAGACGCAAATGAGGAACTGTGAAGACTGGTTGCAGGATGATGCAAAGACGTGAATGAAGAACTGTGAAGACTGGTTGCAGGATGATGTGAAGACGTGAATGAAGAACTGTGAAGACTGGTTGCTGGATGATGTGAGGATGTGAATGAAGAGCACAGGCTGAAGCTGGCGAACCACCGCGAGAATCCTGCGGAATCCAAAGGCACCGGTGGGAGAGCGGTTGACCGTGACCGCGCACTGGAGAGCTGGCAAGCGTTGTGCAGCGAGAGTAGGCTGAGAACTCGAAGAGCCTGACGGGACCAATTAACAAGAGACGCACAGAACAAACTGCAGGAGCACAAAGCTAAGGCAGAGTAACCACAACAAAGCACTGGCACAGAATGCAATAATCCCAGCCTATTTATAGGCAGCAGGAAAACAGGATTGGCTGACACTCATCCATCACGCTCATTGGTGCTGCCCTTGGTCTCCAACATGGCCGCTCCCAGCACTGCAGACACCAGGAAACTGCAGGCCACTAGGTCCTCCATCCAGCCTCTGGAAGCTGTCACTCCCACTACCAACCCAGCCGCGTTCCCGTGCGGCCACAGAGCGCGGGCAGGCAGCTGCACCGGCAGAGGATGGATCCCGGGACCCGCGGCGGTAAGTGCCCGCCACGTGACAGTACCCCTCCCTCTGAGGGTGGTCTCCGAACACCTTCGAGCTTTGTTAAGATTTTTGGAGTGAAAGTTCTGAATTAACCTTGGAGCATGGGCATCCTCAGCGAAAACCCAAGACCTCTCCTCGAGTCCATACCCTTTCCAGTCGAGAAGATATTGAAGACGTCCATAACGATGACAAGAGTCTAGAATTTCTCTAACCTCAAATTCTTCATCTTGTAAATTGCGCATTTCAGGAGGTTTGGGCAAGGCTGTATGAAATTTGTTGAGAATCAAAGGCTTCAGAAGTGATATGTGAAATGCATTAGGTATCTTGAAGGAAGACAGCAGTTTGACTTTATAAGACACAGGATTAAGCACTCTTTCTATAGGAAAAGGACCTCGCAAATTTAATGGAGGGTACTTTGAACTTGAGATTGTGAGTAGTTATCCAGACTTGGTCCCCCACCTTGTCACTGGGCACTGCCTTTCGTCTTCTATCAGCGAAGGATTTATAACGTATGGAAGTTTTAACTAAAGACTTACTTGAGGCCAAATCTTGGAAAGTTGCTTGAGAACTAAGTCACCTGCTGGCACTTCCCGAGTTGGAAGAGGTTGAAATTCTGGTACTCGCGGATGGAAACCATAGTTGACATAGGGGGTAATTTTGAGTTGATCGCAGCAGCAAATTTGCTAGCAATTGGGCAAAACCATGTGCACTGCAGGGGGGGCAGATATAACATTTGCAGAGAGAGTTAGATTTGCATAGGTTATTTCGTTTCTGTGCGGGGTAAATACTGGCTGCTTTATTTTTACACTGCAATTTAGATATCAGTTTGAATACACCCCACCCAAATCTAACTCTCTCTGCACATGTTATATCTGTCCCCCTGCAGTGCACATGGGCCCTCATTCCGAGTTGTTCGCTCGCAAGCTGCTTTTAGCAGCATTGCACACGCTAATCCGCCGCCTACTGGGAGTGAATATTAGCTTAGCAGAATTGCGAACGAAAGATTCTCAAAATTGCGAATAGAAATTTCGTAGCAGTTTCTGAGTAGCTCGACACTTACTCTGCCACTGCGATCAGTTCAGTCAGTTTTGTTCCTGGTTTGACGTCACAAACACACCCAGCGTTCGCCCAGACCCTCCCCCGTTTCTCCAGACACTCCCGCATTTTTCCCAGAAACGGCAGCGTTTTTTCACACACTCCCATAAAACGGTCAGTTTCCGCCCATAAACACCCACTTCCTGTCAATCACACTCCGATCACCAGAACGAAGAAAAAACCTCGTAATGCCGTGAGTAAAACACCAAACGTTTTAGCAAATTTACTTGACGCAGCCGCAGTGCGAACATTGCGCATGCGCAGTTAGCGGAAAATCGCACCAATGCGAAAAAAAATAACGAGCGAACAACTCGGAATGAGGGCCATGGTTTTGCCCAACTGCTAACAAATTTGCTGCTGCGATCAACTCAGAATTAGGCCCATAGAACGGTGTGGATTCAGAAGATGAATGAAAGAGATTATTATGAACAAATTCTGATAGTGGAAGATAGTCTGACCAATTATCTTGTGAAGAGGAAATATATAAACGAAGGAAGGTTTCAAGATCTTGATTTACTCGCTCGTTCTGTTTGTCCATCTGACTGGGGATGATATGCTGAAGAATGATTCAGTTTGATGCTTAGGGAACAACAAAGTGCTTTCCAAAATTTGCCCACAAATTGCGTGCCCCGATCCGAAACAATTTCTAAAGGAAGACCATGCAGCTTGAAGATCTCGGAGAAGAATAATTTGGCAAGTACTGGGGCCGAGGGCAGTCCTGTTACAGGAATGAAATGCGCCATTTTTGAAAATCTATCCACTACTACCCAGATGGTGTTTCGTCCCTTCGACGGGGGTAACTCAGTTATAAAATCCATTGAGATATTGGTCCAAGGCTTTTCGGGTATGGATAACGGATGTAGCAGACCAGGTGGTGGGCCCTTGGGATTTTTGTGTCGGGCGCATTTAGGACAAGCGGCTATAAACACTGGAAAGTCAGTTTGTGGCCCCCAGTAGGACCGTTGAATGAATTCAAGAGTCTTGCGGACCCCAGGGTGACCTATAAAAGATGAAGCATGAGCCCAAGTCAATAGTCATTTCCGGAGATTTGGGGCAACAAATGTTTTTCCAGGCGTGGGAACAGGAACTAAAGAAATCTGAGTCGTTAAGAAATATGTTGGACTTACAATAGCTTGTTCACTTTTTAGATCATTGGATTCAGAAGAATTGAAGGACTGGGAGAGGGCATCAGCTTTCTTATTCAAGGATCCTGGGCGATAAGTGAACTTGAAGTTAAACCGGGTGAAAGAGAGAGCCCATCTTGCTTGCCGCAGATTGAGACATTGAGCTGTTTGAAGATAAAGTAGATTTTTATGATTGGTGTATACAGTGATGGGATGTTGAGCTCCTTCTAAAAGATATCTCCATTCTTGGAATGTTAACTTAATGGCAAGCAATTCCTGCTCCCTGATGGTGTAGTTTCGTTCGGAAGGCAGGAATCTTCGAGAACAATAACCGCATGGATGGACCTTCTTGTCCTCGTAAACTTGGGATAAAACAGCCCCAACTGCCTCTGTGGAAGCATCCACCTCCACAAGAAATGGACGATTAAGGTCAGGTTGACGAAGAATGGGAGCAGTAAATCTTGTTTCAAACCGAGGAAGGCTTTAGCAGCTTCAGGAGTCCAATTCGAGGGATCCGCTCCTTTACGTGTTAAGGCTGTGATGGGTGCAACCAAGGTGGAGTAATTCTTAATATATTTCCTGTAGAAATTGGCGAAGCCAAGGAAGCGTTGAATCCTTTTGAAAGTCGTGGGAGCTGACCAGTAACGAATAGCTTGAACTTTGGCAGGATCCATCCGTAGCTCTGATCCGGAAATTATGAAACCTAAAAATGGAATGGATGCTACCTCGAAGGTACATTTCTTCAATTTACAGTATAATCGATTCTTCCTCAGACGAGTTAACACTTCCTTGACTTGGAGACGATGGGACTCCAGATCTTTGGAGAATATTAGGATATCATCTAAGTATACCACCAAGCAATTATAGAGAAGATCCCGAAAAAAGTTCATTCACGTAACTTTGGAAAACCGCTGGAGCATTACAGAGACCAAACGGCATTATGAGATACTCGTAATGCCCATCCAGAGTATTAAAGGCCGTTTTCCATTCATCCCCTGCACGGATTCTAATCAAGTTATAAGCGCCTCGAAGATCAAGTTTAGTAAAAACTGTGGCCCCCTTCACTCGATCGAACAATTCAGGGATCAACGGAAGTGGATACCGATTTAAGATAGTGATCTCATTGAGTCCGCGGTAGTCAATGCATCTTTTTTCTTGACAAAAAATAATCCGGCCCCTGCAGGAGATGACGATGATCTAATAAAGCCTTTGGCCAAATTCTCTTGTATGTAGTCAGCCATAGCCTGAGTCTCGGGGATAGATAATGGGTAAATTCGACCTCTGGGAGGAGTCCTACCCGGCACCAAATCGGGCAATCCCATTCACGGTGAGGTGGTAAAGAATCTGCCCCTTGCTTACTGAAGACGTCAGCGTTCCAGGGCCGGATCCAAGCTGCATTGCTGATATCCTCACTTCACATCTCCTCCCTGCGATCCCGCAGCACTGTCACAGCTGTTTCATAAATCTGATGTGTTAAACCCTAAAATGGCGCCTACCGCCCTCCGCAGCCTCCGCCGCCATCCCTGTGGCTACAGTGTGCTAATAAGCAAATATGGCGTCTCCTGCCCTCCGCGGCCTCCGCCACCATTGCTGTTATTTCTCCACATGGTTTCACAAACTGACTTTCCCTCCAAATGCCAAACATGGGCGCAGCCATGTTTTTCCAGTCACATGCTATCTCTGCACCTATCCGCTGCACTGCTGAACTCTAATTGATTAGCCAATGCCTGCCTCACAGCAGGTATAAATATCCTGTGCCTGGACCAGGAAGTTGTCAGTGCTTTGGTTGTCATACCCAGTGTATCCAGTCTCTGATCCTTGTGGTTGATTGCTAAGTTCCAGGTATTCCAGCTCCTGTGTCTTCACTTCATCAGAGACTCGCACCATTTACCAACTTGCAGTGCAGTCTGACTCTGCAATGAGTGTCCTAATTGCATCCTGCGACTGGCAGTGCTCTAAACACCGGCTTCCAGTGTCTGGCTTCCGGCGGTGTTCAGTCTTCAGATACCATCGGTGCTCCACCATCGGTTTCCAGATATCATCGGTGCTCCGCCACCGGTTTCCAGATACCATCGGTGGTCCATTATCTATTCCTAAATAACCACCGATCCCTAGCATCACCAGTGTCATTCAACTCTTCTCCTATTACACTGGTTTACCTGCACTTCCCCACAGTTCTTCACCTGGTCCGGTTCTACCCGGCAAACCCAACAGTCTACTTGTACCATTCACTAAACAGTACATCCAGCCCCAGTTTAACATTAGCTGGTCAGTTCCTGTCTTCTATTTCATTATTCAGCGGATGGGTGTTGGTAAAAGGACTTTCCATCTCCTGGTCTCCCAAGACTGCCTTGTTGCAGATACCACACCTAAGGACATTCCAACTACTGCTGCATTCTGTGGAACTGTGTACTGTATTTATTAATTTTCCATATCTGACTACTGCAACTGCCGATGTACCATCAGAACTGTGCTAAATACTCATTCATTTTACTCCTGTTGTCGTGGTCACGCCTTCAGGCATTGGTTCTGCAAGTCCATCTGCATGTCTAGAAGTCCCATATTGCCGCCCAGGTTTACATATACTTCAGCCCCTATAACTGAGGCTTCCCCTGGTCAGCACCAGCCCTCAGTTGTGACACAAAAGAAACAAAGTTCCCAGCTGCTCCGGAGTCTAATAAAGCTGAGATAAAGAGGACATAAGATGGAACTAAATAAATGGGCAAAGTTGGCTCCTTTCCAGTACGGGACTCTAAAGTAACTCCTAGCTTAACCTCTCTGGAGTAAGCTAGGAGCTGGAGTTTTCCGGACGGAGTTTACAGGACTTCACCAAGTGATCTGAAGAGCCGCAATACATACAGAGGTTCCCCTGATGGCGACGAGAACGCTCTTCTTCCGAAAGCCGAGAGCGACCGATTTGCATCGGCTATTCAGTTGCTGGAGCAGGTGGAGACGAAGAGGGATCTTGCCGAGGTCTTAACTGGAAACGAAGACTTGGACGTTCGAACTTAGATTTCTCCAGACAGCGTTCCCTATACCGCAAGTCCAGTTTGTTACAAGTAGAAATCAGTTCATCCAATTTCGTGGGTACATCCCGAACCGTCAAGTCATCCTTAATCCTATCAGAAAGGCCATTCCAAAAGGCAGCGATTAAGGCCTCCTTATTCCAATTCTATGCAGAAGACAACGTACGGCACTGGATCACATACTGACTGACAGGACGCGAGCCCTGCTGAAGACTATGGATCACACACCACAGACTGCTGCCGTGACTCCCCCTCCTCCCTCCCTCGTATGTCCCAGCATGCAGTGGAGGGCCAACACGGAGACCAGGAAGCTGAGAGCTGCAGCAGCAGTGCGGTGCAAAGACGAAGGGTGAAGTGAGTAATCACCCTCTCACTGGCTTTCTCTGTCAGAACTTGTAGCTCAGTGGCGGCAGCGTGTAATGAGTCAGTGTGACTCACTACACTGCTGCCAGCTACGGGCTCCTTCACAGCGCTGGTCGGCTCCATCAGTGAGGAGGCAGGGAGAGGGGCGGCTCTATCAGTGAGGAGACACAGAGAGGGGCGGCTCTATCAGTGAGGAGGCAGGGAGAGGGGAGCCGCTGTTCATGCTGCTGGCGCCGCTGCTGATGTCTGTCAGAGTGACAGGCGCTGGCAGCCGGCATCAACAGCGCACATCAGAGCAAGGTCGCAGAGCGGGGAGAGCGCCTCTCTGACCCAGCGCCTCCCTGCTTTGCAGAACCTTGCTGAGCGGGAAGCGCCGGGCCTGACTCTGACCAACCGAAGGCGCAGATGCCCCTGAGTGCTGGAAACAAGGAGGACGAAGATAATTCCTTTTCATATATTTATTAAGGATAACAGATCAGATTGAGACTTTAGGAAGACTGAAACTAATTAGTTCAGGATTGGGAAACTGCAGGGAATGAAGTCACTGAATGATATGAGGCCGAGATTGAAAAACTGTGAGGAATATACTTAGGTTGATATAAAGACGAGACTGAAGAACTGTGAAGTTGAGTTGTTGAGTGATGCGAAGGCAAGGCTGAAGAACTGTGAAGACTGTTAGCCGGATGATGTGAAAACGTGAATGTGGAACTGTGAAGACTGGTTGCTGGATGATGCGAGGACGTGAATGAAGAACAGTGAAGACTGGTTGCTGGATGATACGAAGACGCAAATGAGGAACTGTGAAGACTGGTTGCAGGATGATGCAAAGACGTGAATGAAGAACTGTGAAGACTGGTTGCAGGATGATGTGAAGACGTGAATGAAGAACTGTGAAGACTGGTTGCTGGATGATGTGAGGATGTGAATGAAGAGCACAGGCTGAAGCTGGCGAACCACCGCGAGAATCCTGCAGAATCCAAAGGCACCGGTGGGAGAGCGGTTGACCGTGACCGCGCACTGGAGAGCTGGCAAGCGTTGTGCAGCGAGAGTAGGCTGAGAACTCGAAGAGCCTGACGGGACCAATTAACAAGAGACGCACAGAACAAACTGCAGGAGCACAAAGCTAAGGCACAGAGTAACCACAACAAAGCACTGGCACAGAATGCAATAATCCCAGCCTATTTATAGGCAGCAGGAAAACAGGATTGGCTGACACTCACCCATCACGCTCATTGGTGCTGCCCTTGGTCTCCAACATGGCCGCTCCCAGCACTGCAGACACCAGGAAACTGCAGGCCACTAGGTCCTCCATCCAGCCTCCGGAAGCTGTCACTCCCACTACCAACCCAGCCGCGTTCCCGTGCGGCCACAGAGCGCGGGCAGGCAGCTGCACCGGCAGAGGATGGATCCCGGGACCCGCGGCGGTAAGTGCCCGCCACGTGACAGTACCCCTCCCTCTGAGGGTGGTCTCCGAACACCTTTGAGCTTTGTTAAGATTTTTGGAGTGAAAGTTCTGAATTAACCTTGGAGCATGGGCATCCTCAGCGAAAACCCAAGACCTCTCCTCGAGTCCATACCCTTTCCAGTCGAGAAGATATTGAAGACGTCCATAACGATGACAAGAGTCTAGAATTTCTCTAACCTCAAATTCTTCATCTTGTAAATTGCGCATTTCAGGAGGTTTGGGCAAGGCTGTATGAAATTTGTTGAGAATCAAAGGCTTCAGAAGTGATATGTGAAATGCATTAGGTATCTTGAAGGAAGACAGCAGTTTGACTTTATAAGACACAGGATTAAGCACTCTTTCTATAGGAAAAGGACCTCGCAAATTTAATGGAGGGTACTTTGAACTTGAGATTGTGAGTAGTTATCCAGACTTGGTCCCCCACCTTGTCACTGGGCACTGCCTTTCGTCTTCTATCAGCGAAGGATTTATAACGTATGGAAGTTTTAACTAAAGACTTACTTGAGGCCAAATCTTGGAAAGTTGCTTGAGAACTAAGTCACCTGCTGGCACTTCCCGAGTTGGAAGAGGTTGAAATTCTGGTACTCGCGGATGGAAACCATAGTTGACATAGGGGGTAATTTTGAGTTGATCGCAGCAGCAAATTTGCTAGCAATTGGGCAAAACCATGTGCACTGCAGGGGGGGCAGATATAACATTTGCAGAGAGAGTTAGATTTGCATAGGTTATTTCGTTTCTGTGCGGGGTAAATACTGGCTGCTTTATTTTTACACTGCAATTTAGATATCAGTTTGAATACACCCCACCCAAATCTAACTCTCTCTGCACATGTTATATCTGTCCCCCTGCAGTGCACATGGGCCCTCATTCCGAGTTGTTCGCTCGCAAGCTGCTTTTAGCAGCATTGCACACGCTAATCCGCCGCCTACTGGGAGTGAATATTAGCTTAGCAGAATTGCGAACGAAAGATTCTCAAAATTGCGAATAGAAATTTCGTAGCAGTTTCTGAGTAGCTCGACACTTACTCTGCCACTGCGATCAGTTCAGTCAGTTTTGTTCCTGGTTTGACGTCACAAACACACCCAGCGTTCGCCCAGACCCTCCCCCGTTTCTCCAGACACTCCCGCGTTTTTCCCAGAAACGGCAGCGTTTTTTCACACACTCCCATAAAACGGTCAGTTTCCGCCCATAAACACCCATTTCCTGTCAATCACACTCCGATCACCAGAACGAAGAAATAACCTCGTAATGCCGTGAGTAAAACACCAAACTTTTTAGCAAATTTACTTGACGCAGCCGCAGTGCGAACATTGCGCATGCGCAGTTAGCGGAAAATCGCACCGATGCGAAAAAAAATAACGAGCGAACAACTCGGAATGAGGGCCATGGTTTTGCCCAACTGCTAACAAATTTGCTGCTGCGATCAACTCAGAATTAGGCCCATAGAACGGTGTGGATTCAGAAGATGAATGAAAGAGATTATTATGAACGAATTCTGATAGTGGAAGATAGTCTGACCAATTATCTTGTGAAGAGGAAATATATAAACGAAGGAAGGTTTCAAGATCTTGATTTACTCGCTCGTTCTGTTTGTCCATCTGACTGGGGATGATATGCTGAAGAATGATTCAGTTTGATGCTTAGGGAACAACAAAGTGCTTTCCAAAATTTGCCCACAAATTGCGTGCCCCGATCCGAAACAATTTCTAAAGGAAGACCATGCAGCTTGAAGATCTCGGAGAAGAATAATTTGGCAAGTACTGGGGCCGAGGGCAGTCCTGTTACAGGAATGAAATGCGCCATTTTTGAAAATCTATCCACTACTACCCAGATGGTGTTTCGTCCCTTCGACGGGGGTAACTCAGTTATAAAATCCATTGAGATATTGGTCCAAGGCTTTTCGGGTATGGATAACGGATGTAGCAGACCAGGTGGTGGGCCCT
The DNA here is from genome assembly GCF_028390025.1 of Pseudophryne corroboree. Classification (NCBI taxonomy): domain Eukaryota; kingdom Metazoa; phylum Chordata; class Amphibia; order Anura; family Myobatrachidae; genus Pseudophryne; species Pseudophryne corroboree. The sequence continues at coordinate 124,481,364 of NC_086447.1, forward strand.
TGGGATTTTTGTGTCGGGCGCATTTAGGACAAGCGGCTATAAACACTGGAAAGTCAGTTTGTGGCCCCCAGTAGGACCGTTGAATGAATTCAAGAGTCTTGCGGACCCCAGGGTGACCTATAAAAGATGAAGCATGAGCCCAAGTCAATAGTCATTTCTGGAGATTTGGGGCAACAAATGTTTTTCCAGGCGTGGGAACAGGAACTAAAGAAATCTGAGTCGTTAAGAAATATGTTGGACTTACAATAGCTTGTTCACTTTTTAGATCATTGGATTCAGAAGAATTGAAGGACTGGGAGAGGGCATCAGCTTTCTTATTCAAGGATCCTGGGCGATAAGTGAACTTGAAGTTAAACCGGGTGAAAGAGAGAGCCCATCTTGCTTGCCGCAGATTGAGACATTGAGCTGTTTGAAGATAAAGTAGATTTTTATGATTGGTGTATACAGTGATGGGATGTTGAGCTCCTTCTAAAAGATATCTCCATTCTTGGAATGTTAACTTAATGGCAAGCAATTTCTGCTCCCTGATGGTGTAGTTTCGTTCGGAAGGCAGGAATCTTCGAGAACAATAACCGCATGGATGGACCTTCTTGTCCTCGTAAACTTGGGATAAAACAGCCCCAACTGCCTCTGTGGAAGCATCCACCTCCACAAGAAATGGACGATTAAGGTCAGGTTGACGAAGAATGGGAGCAGACGGTAAATCTTGTTTCAAACCGAGGAAGGCTTTAGCAGCTTCAGGAGTCCAATTCGAGGGATCCGCTCCTTTACGTGTTAAGGCTGTGATGGGTGCAACCAAGGTGGAGTAATTCTTAATATATTTCCTGTAGAAATTGGCGAAGCCAAGGAAGCGTTGAATCCTTTTGAAAGTCGTGGGAGCTGACCAGTAACGAATAGCTTGAACTTTGGCAGGATCCATCCGTAGCTCTGATCCGGAAATTATGAAACCTAAAAATGGAATGGATGCTACCTCGAAGGTACATTTCTTCAATTTACAGTATAATCGATTCTTCCTCAGACGAGTTAACACTTCCTTGACTTGGAGACGATGGGACTCCAGATCTTTGGAGAATATTAGGATATCATCTAAGTATACCACCAAGCAATTATAGAGAAGATCCCGAAAAAAGTTCATTCACGTAACTTTGGAAAACCGCTGGAGCATTACAGAGACCAAACGGCATTATGAGATACTCGTAATGCCCATCCAGAGTATTAAAGGCCGTTTTCCATTCATCCCCTGCACGGATTCTAATCAAGTTATAAGCGCCTCGAAGATCAAGTTTAGTAAAAACTGTGGCCCCCTTCACTCGATCGAACAATTCAGGGATCAACGGAAGTGGATACCGATTTAAGATAGTGATCTCATTGAGTCCGCGGTAGTCAATGCATCTTTTTTCTTGACAAAAAATAATCCGGCCCCTGCAGGAGATGACGATGATCTAATAAAGCCTTTGGCCAAATTCTCTTGTATGTAGTCAGCCATAGCCTGAGTCTCGGGGATAGATAATGGGTAAATTCGACCTCTGGGAGGAGTCCTACCCGGCACCAAATCGGGCAATCCCATTCACGGTGAGGTGGTAAAGAATCTGACCCTTGCTTACTGAAGACGTCAGCGTTCCAGGGCCGGATCCAAGCTGCATTGCTGATATCCTCACTTCACATCTCCTCCCTGCGATCCCGCAGCACTGTCACAGCTGTTTCATAAATCTGATGTGTTAAACCCTAAAATGGCGCCTACCGCCCTCCGCAGCCTCCGCCGCCATCCCTGTGGCTACAGTGTGCTAATAAGCAAATATGGCGTCTCCTGCCCTCCGCGGCCTCCGCCACCATTGCTGTTATTTCTCCACATGGTTTCACAAACTGACTTTCCCTCCAAATGCCAAACATGGGCGCAGCCATGTTTTTCCAGTCACATGCTATCTCTGCACCTATCCGCTGCACTGCTGAACTCTAATTGATTAGCCAATGCCTGCCTCACAGCAGGTATAAATATCCTGTGCCTGGACCAGGAAGTTGTCAGTGCTTTGGTTGTCATACCCAGTGTATCCAGTCTCTGATCCTTGTGGTTGATTGCTAAGTTCCAGGTATTCCAGCTCCTGTGTCTTCACTTCATCAGAGACCCGCACCATTTACCAACTTGCAGTGCAGCCTGACTCTGCAATGAGTGTCCTCATTGCATCCTGCGACTGGCAGTGCTCTAAACACCGGTGTCACGATCCGGGTATCTGGACGCCATTTCTTACCCATCAGATGCCTCCTAAGGCTGGCTCAGCGCTCCAGGACCGGATCCCATCTGTTATCCTGATGTGTACATTCCTGTATCCTCTCCTGTCACTCTGGGACGCTGTCACAGTAAACGCCATATTACACCTGGCATGGCGTCTCCCGCAGCCTCCGCCGCCGTCCCTGAACTTCTGCATGCAGAGTGTCTGAGTGGCGATTACGTCAGCCGCGGCCTCCGCTGTGTCCGCGTGGTTGGATGTGCATCTGTCAGCCTGGCGCCTCCTGTCTCCGGTGGCCGGCGCCGCCATTACTGTTTTCATTACCACATGGATTACAAACCAAACTTCCCTCCAAGTGTCTGCATGGGCGCAGCCATCTTGGATTCTGTCAGCTGATCATTTCCACCAATCTGTTCTCAGTATTGATAATCTGCATAATTGCCTAGCCAATCCCTTCCTTGCTGCAGGTATAAATACACTGTGCCTGAGCAAGGAAGGCGTCAGTGCTTTGGTTGTCAAACCTAGTTCCTGTTTGTCTCTCTCCTATGATTGTCTTCCAGGTTCCAGCTCCTGTCTCAAGACTTCCACCATAGAGACCCGCACCAGCATTCCACCTGCGGTGTAGCCTGACTCTCCAATCCATTGTGGATTCATCTGTTTCCAGCTACAACATTACCTGCTTCCAGCTCAGCTTTCAGCAGAGTACAGCTTCCCTTAAAGGGCCGGTGTCCTTTCTACACTTTACCACTCTCCACCGGTATTATTATTTCTCCGCTCTCAAGTTCTACATTTCAGTTCATATTTCATCGCTCCCAAGTTCATCTATTATTTAACTGGTTCCAGCCAGTATCCACTCCGTGCTAACAACAGTCTGGTTCCAGCCAGTATCCACAGCAGCTGTTTTACCTTCAGCAACCCAGCTTTTCCTGGAACACCAGCTGGCACAATCCTGGGTTATCTCCATTGCTACAGTCGGGCCTGGTAAGGACTTTCCATCTAGAAGATCATAAGAACTATCTCACACTACCAGTGCCCTGTGGCTCCTGCCATCCTGTAGTACCCAGGAACTGTATTTATTATTTGCTGACTTTTACGTTTTCTTTTACTGCTGCTGTGTTGCGGAGTTGTCATAATAAACATCATTGACTTTTATCCAAGTTGTCGTGGTCACGCCTTCGGGCAGTTATTATTCATGTTACTTACATGTCCAGGGGTCTGATACAACCTCCCAGGTTCCGGTACATCTCAGCCCCTACAACTGAGGCTGCCTCCCGTCAGCTCAGGCCCTCAGTTGTGACAGTAAGCACTGACCTAATGAATCCAGCCGGAGACCAGGATCAAGCGGCCAGGCCGATGCAAGAACTGGCAGCCCGACTAGAACATCAGGAGGCTGCACAGGGCCACATCATCCGCTGTCTCCAGGATCTCTCTACTCGGCTGGATGGGATTCAGACAACTCTCCGTGGATCAGGCGCGTCTGGTGCGTCAACCACAGTGACTCCAGCTATAACCCCACCCACCTTACCCATTTCTGCTCCACGTCTTCATCTTCCAACGCCAGCAAAATTTGACGGATCTCCAAGATTCTGCAGGGGATTTCTCAACCAGTGTGAGATTCAGTTTGAGCTACAACCTGGCAATTTTCCCAGTGACCGTACAAAAATTGCCTACATTATTTCTCTTCTCAGTGGCTCAGCCCTTGATTGGGCATCACCGTTATGGGAGAGGTCCGACACCCTGCTATCTTCCTACACTGCCTTCGTGTCAACATTCAGGCGCATCTTCGACGAGCCAGGCCGGGTAACCTCAGCTTCATCCGAGATTCTCCGTTTACGCCAGGGGTCACGTACTGTAGGACAATATCTGATACAGTTCCAGATCCTGGCATCCGAACTGGCATGGAACGACGAGGCCCTGTATGCTGCATTCTGGCATGGCTTATCTGAGCGTGTTAAAGATGAGTTAGCTACCAGAGACTTACCTTCTAAGTTAGATGAGCTAATCTCACTCTGCACGAAAGTTGATTTACGTTTCAGAGAGAGAGCAACTGAGCGTGGAAGATCATCTGCTCCAAAATCTTCTGCTCCTCCTCCTCGTCAACTGTCACCATCTAAAGATGAGCCCATGCAACTTGGTCGTTCCCGTTTAACTCCTGCTGAGCGCCGAAGACGTCTCTCCAAGTCTCTTTGTCTTTACTGTGCAGCTCCGTCTCACACCATCAATGCCTGTCCCGAATGTCCGGGAAAACTCCAAACCCTAGCTCGCCCAGGAGAGGGCCGGCTAGGAGTAATGATCTCCTCTCCATCTCCTCATGATTGTAATCTCCCAGTGTCGCTCCAAATTGCTCAACGTTATCGGAACGTCATTGCCCTCCTTGATTCCGGAGCAGCTGGGAACTTTATTACCGAAGCCTATGTTAAACGGTGGTCCCTACCCACCGAGAGTCTTCCTTCGTCCATTTCTTTAACTGCCGTGGATGGCAGCAAAATTTTTGATGCAGTTATTTCTTTAAGGACTCTGCCAGTTCGTCTGAGAGTGGGAGTTCTTCATTCCGAACTTATTTCTTTTTTAGTGATTCCAAGAGCCACACATCCTGTGGTCCTGGGCCTTCCATGGCTCCGTCTTCACAATCCTACAATTGATTGGACGACTACGCAAATCCTGGCATGGGGTTCCTCCTGTGCTGAGACATGTTTGTTTAAAGTATTGCCTGTCTGTTCTTCCTCCCCCAGGTCATCTGATGTTCCACCTCCTCCATATCAAGATTTCACGGATGTGTTCAGTAAAGCTTCTGCTGATATCCTTCCTCCTCATAGAGAATGGGACTGTCCGATTGATCTCGTTCCAGGGAAGGTTCCACCTCGAGGCCGAACTTATCCGTTGTCTCTGCCTGAGACGCATTCTATGGAGGAATATATTAAAGAGAACCTAGCAAAGGGGTTCATTCGACCTTCTTCTTCTCCAGCCGGCGCAGGCTTCTTTTTTGTAAAAAAGAAAGATGGTGGTCTGCGGCCGTGCATCGACTACAGAGGTTTGAACGACATTACCATCAAGAACCGTTATCCTTTACCCCTGATTACTGAGCTCTTTGACAGAGTTAGCGGAGCTACCATCTTTACAAAGCTGGACTTGCGAGGTGCATACAATCTCATCCGGATCCGTGAGGGTGACGAGTGGAAGACCGCCTTTAACACCCGTGACGGACATTATGAGTACCTCGTCATGCCCTTCGGATTGAGCAATGCTCCAGCTGTCTTCCAGCATTTTGTCAATGAGATCTTCAGAGACATTCTATACCGTCATGTCGTGGTCTATCTAGACGATATCCTCATTTTTGCCAACGATTTAGAGGAACATCGTTTTTGGGTTAAAGAGGTTCTGTCCCGTCTCCGTGTCAATCATCTCTATTGCAAATTAGAAAAATGCGTCTTTGAAGTCAAGTCCATTTCGTTTCTAGGGTACATTGTGTCCGGTTCCGGACTAGAGATGGATCCTGAGAAACTACAAGCAATCCAAAATTGGCCGGTACCCTTAACCCTCAAAGGGGTCCAGAGGTTCTTAGGGTTCGCCAACTATTACCGAAAGTTTATACGAGACTTTTCCACCATTGTGGCGCCTATTACTGCTTTCACTAAGAAGGGTGCTAACCCGTCCAAGTGGTCTGAAGAAGCCATGCAAGCATTTCATCTTTTAAAACAAAGGTTCATCTCTGCGCCTGTTCTGAAACAGCCTGACATCGACTCTCCTTTCATCTTAGAGGTGGATGCCTCCTCCGTTGGAGTAGGAGCGGTGTTATCTCAGAGGGCTAAAGATGGCCATTTACACCCTTGCAGTTTCTTCTCCCGGAAGTTCTCCCCAGCTGAGCGCAACTATGCCATTGGCGACCAGGAGTTGCTAGCCATCAAGCTCGCTCTAGAAGAGTGGAGGTATCTGTTGGAGGGAGCTTCTCATTCAATCACCATACTTACAGACCACAAGAACCTTTTATACCTGAAGGGCGCACAATGTCTCAACCCTCGTCAGGCCAGATGGGCACTTTTCTTTTCCAGGTTCGACTTTAAACTCCAGTTCTGTCCGGGCTCTCAGAATCGCAAGGCCGATGCCCTTTCCCGCTCATGGGAGCAAGAAAATGAGTCAGAGTCTTCAGACAAGCATCCTATTATAAATCCGTTGGCATTCTCCACGGTAGGGATGGACTCTACGCCCCCATCAGGGAAAAGTTTTGTGAAGCCGATGCTAAGGAAGAAGCTCATGCATTGGGCCCATGCTTCCCGTTTTGCCGGACATACAGGTATCCAAAAAAACCTGGAGTTTATCTCTAGGTCCTATTGGTGGCCAACTCTGAAAAAGGACGTCTTGGAGTTTATTGCATCTTGCCCAAAGTGTGCCCAACATAAAGTATCCCGCCAGTCGCCTGCGGGGCAACTGGTTCCACTATCCGTTCCCCGTCGACCATGGACCCACTTGTCGATGGATTTCATTACAGACTTACCCATGTGCAACAAGTTCAATACCATCTGGGTGGTAGTTGACCGGTTCACCAAGATGGCACACTTCATTCCTCTCACCGGTCTTCCGTCAGCTTCCAAGTTGGCTCAAGTATTCATACAAGAGATCTTCCGACTCCACGGTCTTCCTGAAGAAATTATCTCAGATCGAGGAGTTCAATTCACAGCCAAATTCTGGCGAAGTTTATGTCAAGTCCTCCAAGTCAAGCTAAAGTTTTCCACGGCTTACCATCCTCAGACCAATGGTCAAACCGAGAGGGTGAATCAGGACTTGGAGGCCTTCCTCCGCATCTATGTGTCCTCCTCTCAAGATGACTGGGTTCAATTACTTCCCTGGGCCGAGTTCTGTCATAACAACCAGTATCATTCTTCATCTGCTTCAACACCATTCTTCACTAACTTTGGATTCCACCCTAAAGTCCCTGAGTTCCAACCGCTTCCAGCAACTTCTGTTCCCGCAGTGGATATCACCTTGCATCAGTTTGCCAATATCTGGAAGAGCGTACGATCAGCTCTGCTCAAGGCATCGTTCAGGTACAAGAAGTTTGCGGATAAGAAGCGTCGAGCAGTTCCTGCTCTCAAGGTGGGTGATCGGGTATGGTTATCCACGAAGAATTTGAGGTTAAGAGTTCCCAGTATGAAGTTTGCACCTCGCTATATCGGTCCTTTCAAGATTGAACAAGTCATCAATCCTGTTGCTTACAGACTCCAGTTGCCTCCCTTCTTAAAAATACCCAGGACATTCCATGTTTCCCTGTTGAAACCGCTGATCTTGAATCGGTTTCATTCCTCACTTCCTCCAACTCCGAAAGTCCAAACTCAACGAGGCGTTGAGTATGAAGTGGCCAAGATCCTGGACTCACGTCACCGTTACGGTCAACTACAATATCTTATTGACTGGAAGGGTTATGGTCCTGAGGAACGTTCATGGACCAATGCTTCTGATGTCCATGCTCCTGCCTTGGTCCGGAGATTCCATTCCAAGTTTCCTCAAAAGCCAAAGAAGTGTCCTGGGGCCACTCCTAAAGGGGGGGGTGCTGTCACGATCCGGGTATCTGGACGCCATTTCTTACCCATCAGATGCCTCCTAAGGCTGGCTCAGCGCTCCAGGACCGGATCCCATCTGTTATCCTGATGTGTACATTCCTGTATCCTCTCCTGTCACTCTGGGACGCTGTCACAGTAAACGCCATATTACACCTGGCATGGCGTCTCCCGCGGCCTCCGCCGCCGTCCCTGAACTTCTGCATGCAGAGTGTCTGAGTGGCGATTACGTCAGCCGCGGCCTCCGCTGTGTCCGCGTGGTTGGATGTGCATCTGTCAGCCTGACGCCTCCTGTCTCCGGTGGCCGGCGCCGCCATTACTGTTTTCATTACCACATGGATTACAAACCAAACTTCCCTCCAAGTGTCTGCATGGGCGCAGCCATCTTGGATTCTGTCAGCTGATCATTTCCACCAATCTGTTCTCAGTATTGATAATCTGCATAATTGCCTAGCCAATCCCTTCCTTGCTGCAGGTATAAATACACTGTGCCTGAGCAAGGAAGGCGTCAGTGCTTTGGTTGTCAAACCTAGTTCCTGTTTGTCTCTCTCCTATGATTGTCTTCCAGGTTCCAGCTCCTGTCTCAAGACTTCCACCATAGAGACCCGCACCAGCATTCCACCTGCGGTGTAGCCTGACTCTCCAATCCATTGTGGATTCATCTGTTTCCAGCTACAACATTACCTGCTTCCAGCTCAGCTTTCAGCAGAGTACAGCTTCCCTTAAAGGGCCGGTGTCCTTTCTACACTTTACCACTCTCCACCGGTATTATTATTTCTCCGCTCTCAAGTTCTACATTTCAGTTCATATTTCATCGCTCCCAAGTTCATCTATTATTTAACTGGTTCCAGCCAGTATCCACTCCGTGCTAACAACAGTCTGGTTCCAGCCAGTATCCACAGCAGCTGTTTTACCTTCAGCAACCCAGCTTTTCCTGGAACACCAGCTGGCACAATCCTGGGTTATCTCCATTGCTACAGTCGGGCCTGGTAAGGACTTTCCATCTAGAAGATCATAAGAACTATCTCACACTACCAGTGCCCTGTGGCTCCTGCCATCCTGTAGTACCCAGGAACTGTATTTATTATTTGCTGACTTTTACGTTTTCTTTTACTGCTGCTGTGTTGCGGAGTTGTCATAATAAACATCATTGACTTTTATCCAAGTTGTCGTGGTCACGCCTTCGGGCAGTTATTATTCATGTTACTTACATGTCCAGGGGTCTGATACAACCTCCCAGGTTCCGGTACATCTCAGCCCCTACAACTGAGGCTGCCTCCCGTCAGCTCAGGCCCTCAGTTGTGACAACCGGCTTCCAGCGTCTGGCTTCCGGCGGTGTTCAGTCTTCAGATACCATCGGTGCTCCACCATCGGTTTCCAGATATCATCGGTGCTCCGCCACCGGTTTCCAGATACCATCGGTGGTCCATTATCTATTCCTAAATAACCACCGATCCCTAGCATCACCAGTGTCATTCAACTCTTCTCCTATTACACTGGTTTACCTGCACTTCCCCACAGTTCTTCACCTGGTCCGGTTCTACCCAGCAAACCCAACAGTCTACTTGTACCATTCACTAAACAGTACATCCAGCCCCAGTTTAACATTAGCTGGTCAGTTCCTGTCTTCTATTTCATTATTCAGCGGATGGGTGTTGGTAAAAGGACTTTCCATCTCCTGGTCTCCCAAGACTGCCTTGTTGCAGATACCACACCTAAGGACATTCCAACTACTGCTGCATTCTGTGGAACTGTGTACTGTCTTTATTAATTTTCCATATCTGACTACTGCAACTGCCGATGTACCATCAGAACTGTGCTAAATACTCATTCATTTTACTCCTGTTGTCGTGGTCACGCCTTCAGGCATTGGTTCTGCAAGTCCATCTGCATGTCTAGAAGTCCCATATTGCCGCCCAGGTTTACATATACTTCAGCCCCTATAACTGAGGCTTCCCCTGGTCAGCACCAGCCCTCAGTTGTGACACAAAAGAAACAAAGTTCCCAGCTGCTCCGGAGTCTAATAAAGCTGAGATAAAGAGGACAGAAGATGGAACTAAATAAATGGGCAAAGTTGGCTCCTTTCCAGTACGGGACTCTAAAGTAACTCCTAGCTTAACCTCTCTGGAGTAAGCTAGGAGCTGGAGTTTTCCGGACGGAGTTTACAGGACTTCACCAAGTGATCTGAAGAGCCGCAATACATACAGAGGTTCCCCTGATGGCGACGAGAACGCTCTTCTTCCGAAAGCCGAGAGCGACCGATTTGCATCGGCTATTCAGTTGCTGGAGCAGGTGGAGACGAAGAGGGATCTTGCCGAGGTCTTAACTGGAAACGAAGACTTGGACGTTCGAACTTAGATTTCTCCAGACAGCGTTCCCTATACCGCAAGTCCAGTTTGTTACAAGTAGAAATCAGTTCATCCAATTTCGTGGGTACATCCCGAACCGTCAAGTCATCCTTAATCCTATCAGAAAGGCCATTCCAAAAGGCAGCGATTAAGGCCTCCTTATTCCAATTCTATGCAGAAGACAACGTACGGCACTGGATCACATACTGACTGACAGGACGCGAGCCCTGCTGAAGACTATGGATCACACACCACAGACTGCTGCCGTGACTCCCCCTCCTCCCTCCCTCGTATGTCCCAGCATGCAGTGGAGGGCCAACACGGAGACCAGGAAGCTGAGAGCTGCAGCAGCAGTGCGGTGCAAAGACGAAGGGTGAAGTGAGTAATCACCCTCTCACTGGCTTTCTCTGTCAGAACTTGTAGCTCAGTGGCGGCAGCGTGTAATGAGTCAGTGTGACTCACTACACTGCTGCCAGCTACGGGGGCTCCTTCACAGCGCTGGTCGGCTCCATCAGTGAGGAGGCAGGGACAGGGGCGGCTCTATCAGTGAGGAGGCAGGGAGAGGGGAGCCGCTGTTCATGCTGCTGGCGCCGCTGCTGATGTCTGTCAGAGTGACAGGCGCTGGCAGCCGGCATCAACAGCGCACATCAGAGCAAGGTCGCAGAGCGGGGAGAGCGCCTCTCTGACCCAGCGCCTCCCTGCTTTGCAGAACCTTGCTGAGCGGGAAGCGCCGGGCCTGACTCTGACCAACCGAAGGAGCAGATGCCCCTGAGTGCTGGAAACAAGGAGGACGAAGATAATTCCTTTTCATATATTTATTAAGGATAACAGATCAGATTGAGACTTTAGGAAGACTGAAACTAATTAGTTCAGGATTGGGAAACTGCAGGGAATGAAGTAACTGAATGATATGAGGCCGAGATTGAAAAACTGTGAGGAATATACTTAGGTTGATATAAAGACGAGACTGAAGAACTGTGAAGTTGAGTTGTTGAGTGATGCGAAGGCAAGGCTGAAGAACTGTGAAGACTGTTAGCCGGATGATGTGAAAACGTGAATGTGGAACTGTGAAGACTGGTTGCTGGATGATGCGAGGACGTGAATGAAGAACAGTGAAGACTGGTTGCTGGATGATACGAAGACGCAAATGAGGAACTGTGAAGACTGGTTGCAGGATGATGCAAAGACGTGAATGAAGAACTGTGAAGACTGGTTGCAGGATGATGTGAAGACGTGAATGAAGAACTGTGAAGACTGGTTGCTGGATGATGTGAGGATGTGAATGAAGAGCACAGGCTGAAGCTGGCGAACCACCGCGAGAATCCTGCAGAATCCAAAGGCACCGGTGGGAGAGCGGTTGACCGTGACCGCGCACTGGAGAGCTGGCAAGCGTTGTGCAGCGAGAGTAGGCTGAGAACTCGAAGAGCCTGACGGGACCAATTAACAAGAGACGCACAGAACAAACTGCAGGAGCACAAAGCTAAGGCACAGAGTAACCACAACAAAGCACTGGCACAGAATGCAATAATCCCAGCCTATTTATAGGCAGCAGGAAAACAGGATTGGCTGACACTCACCCATCACGCTCATTGGTGCTGCCCTTGGTCTCCAACATGGCCGCTCCCAGCACTGCAGACACCAGGAAACTGCAGGCCACTAGGTCCTCCATCCAGCCTCCGGAAGCTGTCACTCCCACTACCAACCCAGCCGCGTTCCCGTGCGGCCACAGAGCGCGGGCAGGCAGCTGCACCGGCAGAGGATGGATCCCGGGACCCGCGGCGGTAAGTGCCCGCCACGTGACAGTACCCCTCCCTCTGAGGGTGGTCTCCGAACACCTTCGAGCTTTGTTAAGATTTTTGGAGTGAAAGTTCTGAATTAACCTTGGAGCATGGGCATCCTCAGCGAAAACCCAAGACCTCTCCTCGAGTCCATACCCTTTCCAGTCGAGAAGATATTGAAGACGTCCATAACGATGACAAGAGTCTAGAATTTCTCTAACCTCAAATTCTTCATCTTGTAAATTGCGCATTTCAGGAGGTTTGGGCAAGGCTGTATGAAATTTGTTGAGAATCAAAGGCTTCAGAAGTGATATGTGAAATGCATTAGGTATCTTGAAGGAAGACAGCAGTTTGACTTTATAAGACACAGGATTAAGCACTCTTTCTATAGGAAAAGTACCTCGCAAATTTAATGGAGGGTACTTTGAACTTGAGATTGTGAGTAGTTATCCAGACTTGGTCCCCCACCTTGTCACTGGGCACTGCCTTTCGTCTTCTATCAGCGAAGGATTTATAACGTATGGAAGTTTTAACTAAAGACTTACTTGAGGCCAAATCTTGGAAAGTTGCTTGAGAACTAAGTCACCTGCTGGCACTTCCCGAGTTGGAAGAGGTTGAAATTCTGGTACTCGCGGATGGAAACCATAGTTGACATAGGGGGTAATTTTGAGTTGATCGCAGCAGCAAATTTGCTAGCAATTGGGCAAAACCATGTGCACTGCAGGGGGGGCAGATATAACATTTGCAGAGAGAGTTAGATTTGCATAGGTTATTTCGTTTCTGTGCGGGGTAAATACTGGCTGCTTTATTTTTACACTGCAATTTAGATATCAGTTTGAATACACCCCACCCAAATCTAACTCTCTCTGCACATGTTATATCTGTCCCCCTGCAGTGCACATGGGCCCTCATTCCGAGTTGTTCGCTCGCAAGCTGCTTTTAGCAGCATTGCACACGCTAATCCGCCGCCTACTGGGAGTGAATCTTAGCTTAGCAGAATTGCGAACGAAAGATTCTCAAAATTGCGAATAGAAATTTCGTAGCAGTTTCTGAGTAGCTCGACACTTACTCTGCCACTGCGATCAGTTCAGTCAGTTTTGTTCCTGGTTTGACGTCACAAACACACCCAGCGTTCGCCCAGACCCTCCCCCGTTTCTCCAGACACTCCCGCGTTTTTCCCAGAAACGGCAGCGTTTTTTCACACACTCCCATAAAACGGTCAGTTTCCGCCTATAAACACCCACTTCCTGTCAATCACACTCCGATCACCAGAACGAAGAAAAAACCTCGTAATGCCGTGAGTAAAACACCAAACTTTTTAGCAAATTTACTTGACGCAGCCGCAGTGCGAACATTGCGCATGCGCAGTTAGCGGAAAATCGCACCGATGCGAAAAAAAATAACGAGCGAACAACTCGGAATGAGGGCCATGGTTTTGCCCAACTGCTAACAAATTTGCTGCTGCGATCAACTCAGAATTAGGCCCATAGAACGGTGTGGATTCAGAAGATGAATGAAAGAGATTATTATGAACGAATTCTGATAGTGGAAGATAGTCTGACCAATTATCTTGTGAAGAGGAAATATATAAACGAAGGAAGGTTTCAAGATCTTGATTTACTCGCTCGTTCTGTTTGTCCATCTGACTGGGGATGATATGCTGAAGAATGATTCAGTTTGATGCTTAGGGAACAACAAAGTGCTTTCCAAAATTTGCCCACAAATTGCGTGCCCCGATCCGAAACAATTTCTAAAGGAAGACCATGCAGCTTGAAGATCTCGGAGAAGAATAATTTGGCAAGTACTGGGGCCGAGGGCAGTCCTGTTACAGGAATGAAATGCGCCATTTTTGAAAATCTATCCACTACTACCCAGATGGTGTTTCGTCCATTCGACGGGGGTAACTCAGTTATAAAATCCATTGAGATATTGGTCCAAGGCTTTTCGGGTATGGATAACGGATGTAGCAGACCAGGTGGTGGGCCCTTGGGATTTTTGTGTCGGGCGCATTTAGGACAAGCGGCTATAAACACTGGAAAGTCAGTTTGTGGCCCCCAGTAGGACCGTTGAATGAATTCAAGAGTCTTGCGGACCCCAGGGTGACCTATAAAAGATGAAGCATGAGCCCAAGTCAATAGTCATTTCTGGAGATTTGGGGCAACAAATGTTTTTCCAGGCGGGGGAACAGGAACTAAAGAAATCTGAGTCGTTAAGAAATATGTTAGACTTACAATAGCTTGTTCACTTTTTAGATCATTGGATTCAGAAGAATTGAAGGACTGGGAGAGGGCATCAGCTTTCTTATTCAAGGATCCTGGGCGATAAGTGAACTTGAAGTTAAACCGGGTGAAAGAGAGAGCCCATCTTGCTTGCCGCAGATTGAGACATTGAGCTGTTTGAAGATAAAGTAGATTTTTATGATTGGTGTATACAGTGATGGGATGTTGAGCTCCTTCTAAAAGATATCTCCATTCTTGGAATGTTAACTTAATGGCAAGCAATTCCTGCTCCCTGATGGTGTAGTTTCGTTCGGAAGGCAGGAATCTTCGAGAACAATAACCGCATGGATGGACCTTCTTGTCCTCGTAAACTTGGGATAAAACAGCCCCAACTGCCTCTGTGGAAGCATCCACCTCCACAAGAAATGGACGATTAAGGTCAGGTTGACGAAGAATGGGAGCAGACGGTAAATCTTGTTTCAAACCGAGGAAGGCTTTAGCAGCTTCAGGAGTCCAATTCGAGGGATCCGCTCCTTTACGTGTTAAGGCTGTGATGGGTGCAACCAAGGTGGAGTAATTCTTAATATATTTCCTGTAGAAATTGGCGAAGCCAAGGAAGCGTTGAATCCTTTTGAAAGTCGTGGGAGCTGACCAGTAACGAATAGCTTGAACTTTGGCAGGATCCATCCGTAGCTCTGATCCGGAAATTATGAAACCTAAAAATGGAATGGATGCTACCTCGAAGGTACATTTCTTCAATTTACAGTATAATCGATTCTTCCTCAGACGAGTTAACACTTCCTTGACTTGGAGACGATGGGACTCCAGATCTTTGGAGAATATTAGGATATCATCTAAGTATACCACCAAGCAATTATAGAGAAGATCCCGAAAAAAGTTCATTCACGTAACTTTGGAAAACCGCTGGAGCATTACAGAGACCAAACGGCATTATGAGATACTCGTAATGCCCATCCAGAGTATTAAAGGCCGTTTTCCATTCATCCCCTGCACGGATTCTAATCAAGTTATAAGCGCCTCGAAGATCAAGTTTAGTAAAAACTGTGGCCCCCTTCACTCGATCGAACAATTCAGGGATCAACGGAAGTGGATACCGATTTAAGATAGTGATCTCATTGAGTCCGCGGTAGTCAATGCATCTTTTTTCTTGACAAAAAATAATCCGGCCCCTGCAGGAGATGACGATGATCTAATAAAGCCTTTGGCCAAATTCTCTTGTATGTAGTCAGCCATAGCCTGAGTCTCGGGGAAGATAATGGGTAAATTCGACCTCTGGGAGGAGT
The DNA here is from genome assembly GCF_028390025.1 of Pseudophryne corroboree. Classification (NCBI taxonomy): domain Eukaryota; kingdom Metazoa; phylum Chordata; class Amphibia; order Anura; family Myobatrachidae; genus Pseudophryne; species Pseudophryne corroboree. The sequence continues at coordinate 124,496,790 of NC_086447.1, forward strand.
CCTACCCGGCACCAAATCGGGCAATCCCATTCACGGTGAGGTGGTAAAGAATCTGCCCCTTGCTTACTGAAGACGTCAGCGTTCCAGGGCCGGATCCAAGCTGCATTGCTGATATCCTCACTTCACATCTCCTCCCTGCGATCCCGCAGCACTGTCACAGCCGTTTCATAAATCTGATGTGTTAAACCCTAAAATGGCGCCTACCGCCCTCCGCAGCCTCCGCCGCCATCCCTGTGGCTACAGTGTGCTAATAAGCAAATATGGCGTCTCCTGCCCTCCGCGGCCTCCGCCACCATTGCTGTTATTTCTCCACATGGTTTCACAAACTGACTTTCCCTCCAAATGCCAAACATGGGCGCAGCCATGTTTTTCCAGTCACATGCTATCTCTGCACCTATCCGCTGCACTGCTGAACTCTAATTGATTAGCCAATGCCTGCCTCACAGCATGTATAAATATCCTGTGCCTGGACCAGGAAGTTGTCAGTGCTTTGGTTGTCATACCCAGTGTATCCAGTCTCTGATCCTTGTGGTTGATTGCTAAGTTCCAGGTATTCCAGCTCCTGTGTCTTCACTTCATCAGAGACCCGCACCATTTACCAACTTGCAGTGCAGCCTGACTCTGCAATGAGTGTCCTCATTGCATCCTGCGACTGGCAGTGCTCTAAACACCGGCTTCCAGCGTCTGGCTTCCGGCGGTGTTCAGTCTTCAGATACCATCGGTGCTCCACCATCGGTTTCCAGATATCATCGGTGCTCCGCCACCGGTTTCCAGATACCATCGGTGGTCCATTATCTATTCCTAAATAACCACCGATCCCTAGCATCACCAGTGTCATTCAACTCTTCTCCTATTACACTGGTTTACCTGCACTTCCCCACAGTTTTTCACCTGGTCCGGTTCTACCCGGCAAACCCAACAGTCTACTTGTACCATTCACTAAACAGTACATCCAGCCCCAGTTTAACATTAGCTGGTCAGTTCCTGTCTTCTATTTCATTATTCAGCGGATGGGTGTTGGTAAAAGGACTTTCCATCTCCTGGTCTCCCAAGACTGCCTTGTTGCAAATACCACACCTAAGGACATTCCAACTACTGCTGCATTCTGTGGAACTGTGTACTGTATTTATTAATTTTCCATATCTGACTACTGCAACTGCCGATGTACCATCAGAACTGTGCTAAATACGCATTCATTTTACTCCTGTTGTCGTGGTCACGCCTTCAGGCATTGGTTCTGCAAGTCCATCTGCATGTCTAGAAGTCCCATATTGCCGCCCATGTTTACATATACTTCAGCCCCTACAACTGAGGCTTCCCCTGGTCAGCACCAGCCCTCAGTTGTGACCCAAAATAAACAAAGTTCCCAGCTGCTCCGGAGTCTAATAAAGCTGAGATAAAGAGGACAGAAGATGGAACTAAATAAATGGGCAAAGTTGGCTCCTTTCCAGTACGGGACTCTAAAGTAACTCCTAGCTTAACCTCTCTGGAGTAAGCTAGGAGCTGGAGTTTTCCGGACGGAGTTTACAGGACTTCACCAAGTGATCTGAAGAGCCGCAATACATACAGAGGTTCCCCTGATGGCGACGAGAACGCTCTTCTTCCGAAAGCCGAGAGCGACCGATTTGCATCGGCTATTCAGTTGCTGGAGCAGGTGGAGACGAAGAGGGATCTTGCCGAGGTCTTAACTGGAAACGAAGACTTGGACGTTCGAACTTAGATTTCTCCAGACAGCGTTCCCTATACCGCAAGTCCAGTTTGTTACAAGTAGAAATCAGTTCATCCAATTTCGTGGGTACATCCCGAACCGTCAAGTCATCCTTAATCCTATCAGAAAGGCCATTCCAAAAGGCAGCGATTAAGGCCTCCTTATTCCAATTCTATACAGAAGACAACGAACGGCACTGGATCGCATACTGACTGACAGGACGCGAGCCCTGCTGAAGACTATGGATCTCAAGGGACGCTGAGGTGGTTCGGCCCGGCTCGTCAAAGATCTTTCTGAACGAAGAAACAAATTCAGCATAATTGGAGTAGGCATCTCCCAAAGCGGAGATGCCTACTCCAATGCTTTACCAGTGAGGAGAGAAATAATATATGCGATCTTTGTACGGGCCGATGGGAAATTGGCCGACTGAAGCTCAAACCAGATTTCGCACTGGTTAAGGAATCCCCTACAAAGTTTCGGAGAGCCATCGAACTTGCTAGGTGGCGGCAGCTGCAGCCGTGATGTTGAGACTGTCGCCGAAGGAACTACTGCAGAGGAAGAGACTACCGGAGGCGGGGACCAGAGCCGGCCTTAGGCAGGCAAACTAGGCAAATGCCTAGGGCATTTGGTATGCTTAGGGGCACCAGCAGCTTCTGATGATTAAAATGATATGCGGCATGCCTATATTCTGTGTGTGACTGCGGCTGTATCTGCCTACGAAATGCTACATTGCAGTGTAGTCCTGGAAATCACTTTAATGTAGCATTTCATATGCAGATATAGCGGCAGTCGCACACAGAATATAGGCATGCTGCATATCATTTTAATCAGAAGCTGCTTGTGCATTCTAGCCACATAGTAATGCAAATAAGATGCATTTTCATAAACAAAATGCGCCCGACGTTAGCAGAGCTGCCAGCTGACTCATGCCAGGCATCTCCTGCAGAACTAGCGGCGGCTCTAGGGGGCACCAGCCAAAATCTTGCCTAGGGCATCATATTGGTTAGGGCAGGCTCTGGCGGGGACTGTGGGGCCCTAAAGGCCACGTGAAGAGCCTCTAACCGGTCTGACATGTTTGCATGAATTGAACAATTTGCGACTGAGTGGACTCCTGAATCTCCAGGCGTAAGAGAATGTTGGCCGTAGCATCGCCTCCAGAGGCCTGGTCACCTGTCGGAGCCATGTGGCCAGTGCTTACTGTCAGAACAGGCTGTGTTTGTGGATCCGTTGGTGCTGGAAACAAGGGGAAGATAATTCCTTTTCGTATATTTAGAACGAAGATAATTCCTTTTCATATATTTATTAAGGATAACAGATCAGAATGAGACTGTAGGAAGACTGAGACTAATTAGTTCAGGATTGGGAAACTGCAGGGAATGAAGTCACTGAATGATACGAGGCCGAGATTAAAGAACTGTGAGGAATATACTTAGGTTGATATAAAGACGAGACTGAAGAACTGTGAAGTTGAGTTGTTGTGTGATGCGAAGGCAAGGCTGAAAAACTGTGAAGACTGTTAGCCGGATGATGTGAAAACGTGAATGTGGAACTGTGAAGACTGGTTGCTGGATGATGCGAGGACGTGAATGAAGAACAGTGAAGACTGGTTGCTGGATGATATGAAGACGTGAATGAAGAGCACAGGCTGAAGCTGGCGAACCACCGCGAGAATCCTGCGGAATCCGAAGGCACCGGTGGGAGAGCGGTTGACCGTGACCGCGCACTGGAGAGCTGGCGACCATTGTGCAGCGAGAGTCGGCTGAGAACTCGGAGAGTCTGACGGGACCAATTAACAAGAAATGCACAGAACAAACTGCAGGAGCACAGAGCTAAGGCACAGAGTAACCACAACAAAGCACTGGCACAGAATACAATAATCCCAGCCTATTTATAGGCAGCAGGAAAACAGGATTTTAATACCTACCGGTAAATCCTTTTCTCCTAGTCCGTAGAGGATGCTGGGGTCCACTTCAGCACCATGGGGTATAGACGGTTCCGCAGGAGCCATGGGCACTTTAAGACTTTTCAAGGGTGTGCACTTGCTCCTTCCTCTATGCCCCTCCTCCAGACCTCAGTATAGGAATTGTGCCAAGGGAGACGTACATTTCGAGGAAAGGATTTACTTTTAAACTAATGGTGAGATTCATACCAGCTCACACCTCAACCATGCCGCACAACATGGCATTCAACTTAACACATGCCAACGGGCATGAACAATTGCAGCAACATGCTGAAATAATCATAACACAACACTCGTGTAACTACAAACAAACAACTGCAGGTAAAGTACGCACTGGGTCGGGTGCCCAGCATCCTCTACGGACTAGGAGAAAAAGGATTTACCGGTAGGTAGTAAAATCCTGTTTTCTCATACGTCCTAGAGGATGCTGGGGTCCACTTCAGTACCATGGGGTTATACCAAAGCTCCAGTACGGGCGGAAGAGTGCGGATGACCCTGTAGCACCGATTGACCAAACTTGAGGTCCTCATCGGCCAAGGTATCAAACTTGTAAAACTTTGCAAACGTGTTTGCCCCTGACCAAGTAGCTGCCCGGCAAAGTTGTAAGGCCCAGACCCCCCGGGCAGCCACCCAGGATGAGCCCATCTTTCTAGTAGAAATTACCGAATTCGGTATCGGCAATCCTGCCGTGGAATGAGCGTGCTGAATTGTCCCTCTGATCCAGCGGGCAATGGTCTGTTTAGAAGCAGGACACCCAATCTTGTTGGGAGCATACAGAACAAACAGAGCCTCTGTTTTCCGTATCCGAGCTGTTCTAGTGACATAGACTTTCAAAGCTCTGACCACATCAAGAGACTTTGACGCAGTGAAGGTGTCAGTAGCCACTGGCACCACAATAGGTTGGTTCATATGGAAAGACGAAACCACCTTCGGAAGAAATTGCTGACAAGTTCTCAACTCTGCCCTGTCTTCATGGAAGATCAGGTAAGGGCTCTTGTGAGACAAGGCCCCCAACTCAGACACCCGCCTTGCGGATGCCAAGGCCAACAGCATGACCACTTTCCAAGTGAGAAACTTCAATTCCACCTCCTGTAGAGGTTCAAACCAATCCGATTGAAGGAATTGCAACACCACATTAAGGTCCCATGGTGCCACCGGAGGCACAAATGGAGGTTGGATGTGCAGCACCCCTTTCACCAACGTCTGAACTTCTGGAAGGGAGGCCAATTGTTTTCGAAAGAAAACAGATAAGGCCGAAATCTGGACCTTGATTGAACCCAATCGTAGGCCCGCATCCACACCCGCCTGCAGAAAATGGAGAAAACGTCCCAACTGAAACTCTTCCGTAGGAGCCTTCTTGGATTCACACCAAGACACATACTTTCTCCAAATACGGTGGTAATGTCTAGAAGTTACTCCTTTCCTGGCCTGAATAAGAGTGGGGATGACTTCTTTGGGAATACCCTTTTGGGCTAGGATCCTACGCTCAACAGCCATGCCATCAAACGTAGCCGCGGTAAGTCTTGATACACGCACGGCCCCTGCTGCAGCAGGTCCTCGCGAAAAGGAAGAGGGTGAGGTTCTTCTATGAGCAACTCCTGAAGATCTGGATACCAAGCCCTCCTTGGCCAGTCTGGGACAATGAGGATCGCTCGAACCCTTGTTCTTCTTATGAGCTTGAGAACTTTTGGTATTAGTGGAAGTGGAGGGAAGACATACACCGACCGAAAAACCCACTGTGACACCAGTGCATTCACTACTATGGCTTGAGGGTCTCTCGACCTGGAACAATATCTCTGAAGCTTCTTGTTGAGACGAGATGCCATCATGTCTACTTGAGGAACTCCCCAAAGACTTGTCACCTCTGCGAAGACTTCTTGGTGGAGGCCTCACTGCTTCCCAGTTGTCCACTCCCGGAATGAAAATTGCCGACAGAGCTTTTGCATATCTTTCTGTCCAGAGGAGGATCTTTGTCACCTCTGCCATCGCTGCTCTGCTTTTCGTTCCGCCCTGACGGTTTATGTACACGACTGCTGTTACATTGTCCGACTGGATCTGTACGGGTTGATCTTGAAGAAGATGTACCGCTTGTAGAAGGCCGTTGTAAATGGCTCTCAATTTCAGAACGTTTATGTGAAGACAGGTTTCCTGACTTGACCATTTTCCTTGGAAGCTTTGTCCCTGTGTGACTACTCCCCAACCTCGGAGACTTGCATCCGTGATTACTAGGACCCAGTCCTGAATCCCAAACCTGCGTCCCTCTAGTAGATGAGAACTGTGTAGCCACCACAGGAGCGAAATCCTGGCTCTGGAAGACAGGATTATCTTTCGGTGCATGTGTAGCAGGGACGTGCAGTCAGGGGAGGCAGGGGAGGCAGAGCCTCCTGTCAAACTGCAATGAAAACAGCTGATTTTTCCACTGATCTGTGTTATAATACAGATCAGTGAAAACATCAGCTGCTTCCATTGCAGTATGAAGTTGCTGCATTCACTGCTCGTTCATAGGGACAGCGGAGAGGCAGCAATAGCTCTGCCTCCCTCTGGTAACCAGAAACTGCTTGGAGCTAGGGGGCGGAGCCGCACGCCAGGCTGTAACTCTGCATTGAAAACAATGCCAGAAGAGGCAGCTCTGACATGCGTGGTTTGAGAGGGTCTCAAGGCACGCCCCTTCCCCCCATGATGCAATGCAACAGCTTCCTCCCCTGACTGGTGCTATTCACAAGCACTCCCAACTGGCTTGGGCTGGAGAGGTGTACAACTGTACTGCAGGAACGTGGCCAGGGTAAGATCTTCCTCTCCCTGCTGCCTGATCTCCACACTGATCGAGTGAACTGGGAAGGGGAGGAAGGGAGGGGGAGGGGGGTTTACTCAAAGCATCTCTCTCTTATCTTCCCCAGCAGCCGAGGCTTCAGTGCCTGAGATCAGGTTGTTATCTCTGCTAACAGCACATGATCTCAGGATTTTTTTTTTATGTGTAAAAAATGGGTCTCTGCCACAGTGTGGAAAAAAGGGGACTGTCTGCCGTAATGTGTAATAAGGGGACGCTGTCTGCCGCAATGTGTAATAAGGGGACGCTGTCTGCCGTAATGTGTATAAAGGGGACGCTGTCTGCCGTAATGTGTAAAAGGTTGACACTGTCTGCCGTAATGTGTAAAAAGGGGATGCTGTCTGCCGTAATGTGTAAAAAGGTGGACTGTCTGCCGTAATGTGTAAAAGGGGCTTTGCCTGGTGTAGTGGCGCTACTTTACAGTGTAATTTGAATAATGGAGACTACTGTGCACCGTAATATGAGTTAGCTTTATTTTGTGGCCACACCCCTTCCCCACGTAGCCATGCCCCTATATTTTTGTCACGCGCCTACGACGCGCACTGCCCCTATTTTACATGAGGGGGGTGGGGGCGCCGCTGGTCTTGTTCTGTACAAAATGTGTTTGAAACCACTTGGCTGCACAGGCGTTCGCACTCTTGCAAAGCGAAAATACACTCCCCCATGGGCGGCGACTATGTGTTTGCACGGCTGCTAAAAGTAGCTAGCGAGCAATCCAACTCGGAATGACCCCCCTAATGCAGCCCTCCCTGACATGCTCCTCTATCAGGTTCATATATGTGTGTGTAAATCTGGCTCTGATACTTGCCAGTGCCTCCCCAGCCATTTACCTCACCGCACGTCACTGATGTGTAGGTGGGATCCGGACCACTTGTCCAAGAGGTCCCACTGGAATACCCTGGCATGGAATCGGCCAAACTGTATGGCCTCGTAGGCCGCTACCATCTTTCCCAACAACCGAATGCATTGATGGATCAACACTCTTGTTGGTTTCAAAATCTGTTTGACCATTCTCTGGATTTCCAGAGCCTTTTCTACTGGAAGAAATACCCTCTGTACTTCTGTGTCCAGTATCATCCCCAGAAAGGACAATCTTGTCGTCGGTTCCAACTGCGACTTCGGAAAACTCATGATCCAACTGTGTTGTTGGAGTACTGACAGGGAGAGTGCAATGTTCTGCACCAACTGTTCCCTAGATCTCGCTTTTATCAGGTGTTCGTCCAGGTAAGGAATTATATTGACTCCTTGTTGTCGAAGGAGGACCATCATCTCTGCCATCACTTTGGTGAATACCCTCGGTGCCGTGGAGAGTCCGAACGGCAACGTCTGGAACTGGTAATGGCAATCCTGTACTGCGAATCTCAGATAAGCTTGATGAGGAGGATAAATGGGGACATGTAAGTAGGCATCTTTTATGTCCACTGACACAATGAAGTCTCCTTCCTCCAGACTGGAAATCACTGCCCTCAGAGATTCCATCTTGAACTTGAACCTTTTCAGGTAGAGATTCAGAGATTTCAGGTTTAAAATTGGTCTGACCGAGTCGTCCGGCTTCGGAACAACGAAGAGGCTTGAATAAAAACCTCCTCCCTGCTGTGCCAAGGGTACCAGGACAATGACTTGATCCTGGCATAATTTTTAAATTGCAGCCTTTACTACTTCTCTGTCTGGAAGAGAAGCTGGCAAGCTTGATTTGAAAAATCGGCATGGGAGGACGTCTTGAAACTCCAGCTGGTATCCCTGGGACACTATTTTCAAAACCCAAGGGTCCAGGCCAGATTGAGCCCAGATCTGACTGAAAAGTTTCAGACGTGCTCCCACCCGAGCGGACTCCCACAAGGGAGCCCCAGCGTCATGCTGCAGATTTGGCAGAAGCAGGGGTGGACTTCTGCTCCTGCGATCCGGGAGACGCTGCAGACTTTTTTCCTCGTCCTCTCCCTCTACCTGCAAAGAAGGGAGAACCTTTGGCCTTTTTATATTTGTTGGGCCGAAAGGACTGCATCTGAGAGTGATGTGTCTTTTTTGTCGGTGCTGGAGCATAAGGCAAGAATGTCGACTTACCTGCGGTAGCCGCAGAGACCAACGCATCCAACCCATCTCCAAACAAGGCCTCACCTTTATACGGGAGAGCCTCCATATTTCTCTTGGAATCTGCGTCAGCATTCCACTGGCGAATCCACAACGCCCTCCTAGCTGAGACTGCCATGGTAGCGGCTTTTGAACCTAAAAGCCCAATATCTTTCATGGCTTCTAGCATGTATGCAGCAGCGTCTTTTATATGACCTAACTTTAGGAGAATCTCGTCTCTATCTATCGTGTCAATTTCAGATGACAAGTTATCTGACCATTTTACGATAGCCCTACTCACCCATGCGCAAGCAATGGTGGGCCTGAGCAGCGTACCATTGGCCACATAAATAGATTTTAACGTAGTCTCCAACTTGCGGTCTGCGGGCTCCTTTAATGAAGCCGTCCCAGGTGCAGGGAGAATCACCTTTTTTGTTAACCATGACAGGGCACTGTCTAAAACTGGGGGTGACTCGCACCTTTTCCTGTCCTCTGCCAGGAAAGGATAAGCAACCTGAATCCTTTTTGGAATCTGAAATTTCTTTTCAGGGTTTACCCAAACTCCCTCAAAAAGAGTATTTAGCTCGTGAGAAGGAGGGAAAGTTACATTAATTTTCTTTTCTTTATAAAAATAAGCCTTCTCCTGAGGTACAGGAGGGGCTTCCATATTTCCAAAACCTCCCTTATAGCAACAATCATGTATTGAATGCTTTTTGCCAATTTAGGATCTATTTCCCTGGAATCACTAGTGTCGACACAGGAATCAGAGTCCGTGTCGGTATCAGTTTGTACTATTTGTGCAAATGGTCTTTTATGTGACCCAGAGGTGACACCTATGGATGAAAAAGCAGAACCACTAAAATCACATCTTCCACTGATTTTCTCCAGCTTTCTGCATGAGACTCAGACTTATCTAATCTCTTACTGATATGATTCACACTATCACGTAATTCTTTCACCCATTCAGGCTCATCAGTAGCGGATCTTGCCACGGGCAAGCAGTACTTTTGCCCGGGGCGCCGCCTTCCGGAGGGCGCCGCACCAGGGCAAGATCCGCTGCTGGTGTGTGCCCCCTGCTGCCCGCTGCCCCCGGCCGCCACCGCTGGGAAGGGAAACTAGACGCGTACGCGTCTAGTTTCCCTTGCTGGAGAGGTCCTTTACTGTGCGGTGCGCGATGACGTCATCGCGCACCGCACAGCAAAGGTCCTCTCCACGAAGGGAACTAGACGCTACGCGTCTAGTTTCCCTTCGTGGAGAGGACCTTTGCTGTGCGGTGCGCGATGACGTCATCGCGCACCGCACATCAATTCAGCTGTACAGGGGGCGTAAATGACCACGCCCCCTGTACAAAGCCACGCCCCCTAAAGCCGCCCGGGCCGCCACAAACCCCGGAGCCGGCCCTGAGGCTCATGGTGTGTCAGCAGTGCCACCACATTACAACTCTGTGTCCCTAATATGGCTCCCTCAGGGGAAGAGCTCCCTGCCTCAGACATGTCACACACGTGCACAATCACACCACAGACACTCCGGGACTTATAGGGGACAGACCCACAGTAAAGTCTGTCAGAAGGACACATATAGGATTTGCCAGTTCACAACCCAGCGCCAGTAATAAAATGTCTGTGTAACATAAAATGCCCACAGACCTGCAGCGCTTTTATAATCACACAATCTTATATATGTCATTGTATAGCACCAAATTTCACTGTGCCCCCCCTGTTTAGCACCATGATACTTAGTTCAGCAGTGGAGGAGGAGCAGCGTTCTCTGCAGCCTGGAGGGAGAGAAAATGGCGCTGAGCAGTGTGCTGGCTGAATGAGGAGGAAACCCCGCCCCCGTAATGGTGCGCTTCTCCTCAGACCTTTTGAACTAATATTTATACTGGCGGGGGTAGGGCTGTGCCTCAGCATCTTATGCCCCTTATTCATGCCAGTTTTAGTAGGTTTTCATGCTGCCCAGGGCGCCCCCCCCCCCCCCCCCCCCCAGCACCCTGTAGTGCCTGTGTGTGTGGGTAGCATGGTGACCAGCGTTCCCGCCCGCTGCGCGGTACCTTTCAGCCGTCACAATGTCTGAAGATCCTTTTCTTCTTACACTCACCTGTCTTCTGACTTCTGGCTCTGTAAGGGGGGTGACGGCGGGCTGTGGGAGTGAGCGCATAGCCGCAGCTAGTGTTTAGTTCCCTTCAGGAGCTAATGGTGTCCTGGCAGCCAGAAGCAGAGCCATGAAACTATTCAGGAAGTTGGTTCCTACTTCTGCCCCCTCAGTCCCACGAAGCAGGGAGACTGTTGCCAGCAGTCCTCCCTGAAAATAAAAAACCTAACATAAAGTCTTTCAGAGAAGCTCAGTTAGAGCTCCCCTGGAGTGCATCCAGTCTGCCTGGGCACATTTTCTAAACTGAGGTCTGGAGGAGGGGCATAGAGGGAGGAGCCAGTTCACACCCTTGAAAAGTCTTAAAGTGCCCATGGCTCCTGCGGAACCGTCTATACCCCATGGTACTGAAGTGGACCCCAGCATCCTATAGGACGTATGAGAAAACAGGATTGGCTGACACTCACCTATCACGCTCATTGGTGCTGCCCTTGGTCTCCAATATGGTCGCTCCCAGCACTGCAGACACGCCAGGAAGCTGCAGGCCACTAGGTCCTCCCTCCAGCCTCCGGAAGCCGCCACTCCCACCGCCGACCCAGCCGCGTTCCCGTGTGGCCACAGAGCGCGCGCAGGCAGCCGCACCGGCAGAGGACGAATCCCGGGACCCGCAGCGGTAAGCGCCCGCCGTGTGACACTTCTATGGTAATCAAGGACTTTTACACTACCATACTCAACAACCCTGGCACTGAATACTCATCATGCCATGGCTTCAAAAGATTAACATGATATATCAGCTCTTATAGTAACATAGTATTTGAGGTTGAATAGAGGCAAATTGCCCATCGTGTTCAACCTGTTTTAAGTTGTGATGATTCTACATACTTGCTGAATAATGTTTTATGACTAGTTAGCTACTATAACTCATGTTACCCCCGGATTAACCACGTTGATATTTTAAGTATTATAACCTTGGATAGCTTTTTAATTCAGAAATGTATCCATTCCTTTTTTAAATCCAATTACAGAGTCCGCCATTACCACCTTCCCTGGCAGGGAATTCCATATCCTGATTGGCCTAACAGTGAAGAACCCTTTCCTCCGTTGCGTTCGGAACGTTCTCTCCTCCAGTCGCAGCGAGTGCCCACGTGTCCTAAACTGTGTTCTTTTAATAAATAATTCCTCTGATAACTCTTTGTGATGTCCCTTTACATATTTGAAGATATTATTAATATCTCCTCTTAGGCGCCTCTTTTCTAGTGTATACATATTCAACCTAGTAAGTCTTTCCTTATAGTCCAGTCCTTCTAGGCCTTTAATCAATTTAGCTGCTCGCCTTTGAACACTTACGAGTTCACTGATGTATTTTTTATACAATGGTGCCCAAAACTGAACACAATATTCCTGGTGCGGACGTACCAATGCCTTATACAGCAGCATGATTACATCCGAGTCCCTTGTCTCAATTCCCCTTTTTATGCACGCTAGCACCTTACTTGCCTTCTTTACTGCGTTTTGACATTCTGTATGGTTATTTAGCCTATTATCAATGAATACCCCCAAATCTTTTTCCAACTCTGTTTCCCCTAGGCGTTCCCCATTTAATATGTAGGATGCAAGTTTGTTTTTAGTCCCAAAATGCATAACCTTGCATTTCTCTGTATTGAACCTCATTTTCCATTTAGACGCCCAGAGTTCAAGTTTATATAGATCATTCTGCAAGGACTCCACATCCAATTCTGAATTAATTACCTTAGACAGTTTAGTATCATCTGCAAAGATTGACACTGTGCTTTCCAGGCCTATTTCTAGGTCATTGATAAATATGTTGAACAGTAGTGGTCCGAGTACGGACCCTTGTGGTATTCCGCTGACTACTGGGGAACAGGTTGAGGACTTCCCGTTGACCACTACTCGCTGTACCCTGCTATCCAACCAGTTGCTTATCCATGTGCAAATAGTTTTTCCTAGGCCAAGCTCCTTTAATTTGATCATCAGTATCCTGTGAGGAACTGTTTTGAAGGCTTTTGCAAAATCTAGGAAGACCACATCCACTGCTTTTCATTGATCAAGATTATTGCTCACTTCCTCGTAGAAGCTAATTAAGTTAGTCTGACATGACCTGTCCCTCACAAACCCATGCTGGTTCTTGCTAATAATCCTAGCGGACTGTAGATACTCCTGTATGCTGTCCCTCAGAATTCCTTCCAATATTTTCCCCACTATAGATGTTAAACTAACTGGTCTGTAGTTTCCCGGAAGATTTTTGGATCCCTTTTTAAATAATGGCACTACCTCAGCTGTACGCCAAACCATAGGTACCATGCCTGATCTAATTGAACTATTGAAAATCAAGTATAGGGGTTGTGCTAGTTGTGAACTAAGCTCCATAAGAACCCTCGGGTGAAGTCCATCAGGACCAGGTGATTTATTAATCTTAATTTTGCTTAGTCTCTCCCGGACTACTTCTTCTCTTAAACAAACAGCTCTTCCTTCCTCCTCCCAACCCTTATAGTTCACAGGGCCAACTGCATCCACCACCACATAGGGTCCCTGCCACTGAGCGAAGAGCTTACTCTCTTGGGTCGGCACTAGAACCAAAACCTTAACCCTGGGACAGAAGAACCGGGTTATCACAGTAATCACAGTAGTATCATAATTTCACTTCTGTCAACCTTGCACTTCTTGGTGCACCAAAGGGATCATCTTCACCAACCTCTTATACATTTGAGAAACAAATTGTACTACATTTGGTTCACTAGGCCTCTGTTATTCCCAACCCTCTTTTAGCATATCCAAAATGCTCCGGGGTTACCTCCTATACAGTAGCTCAAAAGGGCTAAACACCGTTGAGACTTAGGTGTACCTCTCTGACAATGAACAACAGGTAAGAAACAAGGGTGTCCCAATCCTTCTTTTCCTGTGCCATGGCCTTTCGGATCTTATGCTTCAGGGTCCGATTAAACCTCTCCACTAGTCCAACCATTTGTAAAAGGTTAAACATAACTGGCATATACCTCATTAGCCTGGACATGAATGGCGCAGCCTGATTGGTAAAAAAAATCCTTAGGGATTTCCAATTGTGTATACAGGTGAACTAGCTCCCTAGCTATAATGCTGGATTTTATATTTTGTGAGGGCATTGCCTCCGGATAGCGTGTTCCATAGCCTAGCACCACCAAAACAGACTGGTGGCCTCGAGCTGACTCCTCTATGGGCCCAACCAAATCCATGCCAATACGTTCAAAGGGCACCTGTATCAATGGTAGTGGAACAAGAGTGGCCTAGTATTAGGTTTTATGGCAGGTTCTCTAGCAAACAAGGCAAGCCTGGCAATACTTTTTCATGGCCATATGTACCCCCAGCTAATAAAAACTAAGCAGGGTTTTGTCCTCACCCAAGTGTCCATCCCCCCCCAAACATGGGTATGTGCTGCTTTTAGAGCAAGCAGAAAATGTACTTGGGTCACTACTAGCTGTTCCACAGCCCTCTTCTGTACAGTGTTCACTCTATACAGGCATTAATTTTTAATCACAAAGAAGGTTCCTCCCCTTGAAGGTAAAGCTGTTTGAGGCACCAAATTTACCTCCATAACCACCTTAAAGGCTTGTTCCAGGGTAGCTTCATTATAGTCACGTGAAAAATTCTGTAATAGAAAAAGTCTTGGCACTGGTGACCAATCCATGTCCACTGTGTAAAGGTAATGGAAACACTTTAACTGCATGTAGACTTTGGTTAGTTTCAGCATTAGAAACCTTTATTAAAGAATAAAACTTATCAAACAAGTCCCAGAGTAGGCTCGTCTGTGGTAATCCAAGGAGGACCGCAAATGGTCTGCCCGTGTCTTTCAACCATTGCAAATTTCGTGTCACCTTGCCTGTAATTGCTGGAGCAGCTTCTTGTAATGGAAATGTCATTGTCCCAAGGTGCAGATCTTGTTCTCTCTTGGGCATATCCTTTAAGACTGAAGATCCAGCCGGTTAATCAGTTGCTGGTATGTCCAGTCAGACTTGCTCTAAAATTACCTCCTGGAATAACAGAAAGTCATGTCCCAAGATGAGTGGATAGCAGCTTAGGAGCTTGGTCTTGCTTTTGAGGGTGACTGGAAGGATGGTCTTCTCAAATTCCTCAGATGTTCCATGAATACTCAGGAACTTCACTTTTCGCAACTGAGGTCCTGACTCCCCCGGGATCAGTGAACCTGAAACCAGGGTACGTTCACTACTGGTGTCCACCAAGGCCAGGATCAGGTTCTGGTTAACGAGGACAACAGTAACTTGTGTACATTAGCTCCTGATTGGACAGTCAATCTAGAGGGCTATACACTGTTTAGGAGAGACAGACTAAATAAAAAGGGTGGAGGGGTGTGTCTTTACGTAAAGCCGTTTTTAAAACCTGATATACGGGAAGATATTCAGGAGGGGACTGTAGACACTGTCGAGACATTATGGGTAGAAATTGCATGCGGGGAAAAAGGAATAAAAAAGTTAGTATTGGGTGTATGCTATAGGCCGCCTGGTATCAACGCATCTGATGAGGAATTGTTACTAATGCAAATTGGAAGAGCAGCAGGAGTAGGAGACATAGTAGTGATGGGAGATTTTAACTATCCAGAGATAAACTGGAAAAACGATTCATGTGATACTGCTAGGGGCAATATGTTTTTAAACACACTTAATGATAACTACTTAGTCCAACTAATTGAGGAACCAACTAGGTACAATGCAATCTTAGACCTGGTATTAACAAACAATGGGGATTTGGTATCAGGTATTATAGTAGGGAAACCCATAGGAAACAGCGACCACAATATGGTCACATTCAATATCAGTTTCCATAAACAGCGCTATACTGGCTCAACTAGGACTCTAAACTTTAGCAAAGCAAATTTTGAAAAGATGAGGGTATTTTTCAGGGATATTGAATGGGAAGGTTTGTTTTTAGGAAAAAATACTACGGAGAAATGGGAGGTACTAAAATTCCTGCTAGCTAAAAATACACTCACATTTATTCCTATGAGCAGCAAAAAAAGGAATAAAAATCATAAACCGATGTGGCTTAACAAAAAGATTAAGGAACTTATGGGCAAGAAAAGGCGAGCATTTAAAAAATACAAATCTGACGGGGAAGCAGAGTCATTTCAGCACTATAAGGAATGTAACAAAATTTGCAAAAAGGAAATAAGAGCGGCTAAAGTAGAAACTGAAAAACTAGTAGCAAAGGAAAGCAAAGCGAATCCCAAAAAATTCTTTAAATACATTAATAGCAAGAGATTAAAGAAGGAGAGTATAGGCCCTTTAAAAGACAAGTTGGGAGTCTTAAGCAAAAATGATAATGACATAGCGGACACACTAAATGAGTTTTTTTCAACAGTATTCACTAGAGAGGACCCAATTCACGGACTGACACACAATCTCAATAATGAGAATATCCCACTGATAGGTACTTATTTAAGCAAGGAAGTAGTCTGTGACCGATTAAAACATTTAAAGATTAATAAATCACCAGGGCCCGATGGTATTCACCCAAGGGTTCTAATGGAGCTTCACTCTGAACTGGCAAAACCACTATCTTTGATCTTTAAGGATTCAGTTATATCAGGTATGGTTCCCAAAGACTGGCATATAGCGGAAGTAGTGCCTATATTCAAAAAGGGAAGTAAAGCTGAACCAGATAATTATAGACCAGTTAGTCTTACATCTATAGTGGGGAAAGTATTGGAAGGTATTCTAAGAGATAGTATTCAGAAGTTCCTTGAAGTCAATAAGGTCATTAAAAGGAATCAACATGGGTTTATGAAGGACAGATCCTGTCAAACCAACTTACTTGGCTTTTATGAAACAGTAAGCGCAAACCTAGATCAGGGTAAAGACGTGGTTGTAATCTTTTTAGACTTTGCCAAAGCGTTCGATACTGTACCACACATGAGACTTATCTACAAGCTACAAGAATCAGGGCTAGGAAGCACAATATGCACTTGGGTCAAAAACTGGTTAGATAATAGGGAGCAGCGCGTTGTGGTTAATGGATCTTTTTCAACTTGGACTGAAGTGCTAAGTGGTGTGCCGCAAGGCTCAGTATTAGGACCGCTATTGTTCAATATTTTCATTAACGACCTAACAGAAGGTCTAGAGAGCATGGTGTCAATTTTTGCAGATGATACCAAATTGTGTAAGGCTATAAATACAGAGGAGGATGCCGAGTCTCTTCAGAACGACTTAGTTAAATTAGAAGCATGGGCAGCCAAATGGAGAATGCGCTTTAACACAGACAAGTGTAAGGTAATGCACTGTGGTAACAAGAACAAAAATTACACCTACCTACTAAATGGGGTAAAATTAGGGGATTCTGTACTAGAAAAGGACTTAGGTGTCCTCATAGATAGCAAGCTAAGCAGTAGTACCCAAAGTAGGACTGCAGCAAAGAAGGCTAATAAGATATTAGCATGCATAAAACGGGGTATTGATGCTAGGGACGAGAGTATTATACTCCCGTTATATAAATCACTAGTGAGGCCACACCTTGAATACTGTGTACAATTCTGGGCACCGTACTACAAAAAGGATATCCTGGAGCTAGAAAAGGTACAGAGGAGGGCGACCAAACTAATTAAGGGCATGGAGACGATGGAATACAAGGAAAGGCTTGAAAGACTAGGCATGTTTACATTGGAAAAGCGGAGACTAAGAGGGGATATGATCAACATCTACAAATATATAAGGGGACAATACACAGAGCTTGCGCGGGACCTGTTTTTGGTTAGATCAACACAGAGGACTCGTGGACACTCGCTCAGGTTAGAGGAGAGGAGATTCCGCACAATACGTCGTAAAGGCTTTTTCACGGTAAGGACAATACGTGTTTGGAATTCCCTGCCCGAGGGAGTTGTAATGGCGGAATCTGTCAACACCTTTAAGAATGGGTTAGATAAATTCCTAATGGATAAGGATATCCAGGGGTATGGTGCATAGTCATGCATTATAGTTACTATAAATAGGGATAAAATGCAACGGCTGACAGCAGCATCAGTCAGAAATTTTAGTCAAATCATCATGCATAGGAGACCACAAATAGGTTGAACTCGATGGACAATTGTCTTTTTTCAACCTCAGATACTATGTTACTATGTTACTATATGTTACTATGTAGGGAACAGACCATAGACTCCTGCAATGTCGGGCATTCTATCCAGATGTGTCCAGGTATCCCACATTCAATGCATGCTATCTTCGCCAGCCTCGGATTCACAGTTAGCTCAGGGCGGTTTGCTGGTAACCCTGGCTTTTGTCTTGGCATTGATTTTGGTACAAAGTTAAGAGCTTGGCCATTTACTGCAATGCTCCAAATCTCTCTACCAGCATGGAGAGCTCTTCCGGGTTTTGGGGATCTGCTTGCATTACTCACTTTTGTTGACCCCGGTCCAAAGTCTGGACGCAGTGGTTAATTACCAGCAGCTCCACCATCCAATGGGGCGAATTTTCCTCTGGTTTCAACCACTTCCTGGTGTTGATTAAGGCAGCCAACTGAGTTCTGACCAGGGTCTGAAGATTTGTGGAAGCAGCAATTTCAGCTATACTCCCGGGTCCTGGACATTTTGGCAACCTAGCTGGGAAAGTGGCTGGCCCGGATCCATCAGCTGGGGAAAGCAAGGGACAGTAACCAAGGATTGGCTTGTCTGGACTTCCTCAAAAATGCTTCACTGGCTCCCCATACAGTACATACAGATGGAGCCCTGCTCATCTATCCCTTTAATAGGATTAATTGAGCCAGTGCTGTCGGACTTAATCCCCTGCTGTAATGACTTAATCCCCTGCTGTATTGTTCTCTCTGTATTGTATTGCAGCTGAGAACAGATGAAAGGTTTATGCTAATAAACCTTGGTGCACCATGGCGCACCAGAGAAGGCTAGATGAGCGAGGCTCCATCTGTACTCTAAAGAGAGTTGTAAACATTTAATATTAAGCTTCTTTTTCTTTACAGGCACCAATATTTAATATTTTAAGCACTCTTTATACTTTATCTATTACTCCTTTTGAATAGAGCTGCTAAACATATACAAACGCAGGTTGGAAAGCGAAAATAAGCTTACCTTACCATCCCACGTATTGACACCACTTGTGAAAAAGAAGGTCTGCAGCCAGCGCCGGACCGATGGAGTGGTAAGTATAATTATATGGGTGCAAGGTGTGCAGTGTTTGGGGCCCCCTGTACCACACACCTTGCACCCATTATAGATACGCCAGTGGTTAAAATAATTTTAGGTCTCAGATTTTGGACTCCCTCACGTGACGTCACGTCCCTTTATAAGCCATATGCTCTGAATGCACCTTATCATTTATTTATTTATTTATTTACAGTTTTTTATATAGAGCAGCATATTCCGTTGCGCTTTATGCCTGAAAAGCCCATTGGTCCATCACAGCACGTTACAAGGACATAAGATGCACCCTAAATTCACTCGCCACCCAACTATAAGACAAACAACAACACAAAAAATGTAGACCACCGTCATTCAGTTCACAATCTGCCCTAGCTTTGGGGTTTAGTGGCCATCAGACATATTTCGGTCTTCTGTTATTCTTCTACCACTCAGGTACTCTACCAATTTTTTATCTTTGACACTTTCTCTTATTCCCCTTTTATTGAGGTTATTGGTGCCCTCTTTTTTTAAGGTAGCCCTTTTTTAATTATTTACCCTCCTATTCAAATCCCTTCTCTCTATGAAAAATATATGTGCTCTACTTTCTCTATGGCTCTCTATTTATTTATGCCTTCCCCCTTTATTTCACTGTAGCCACGGCCCCTTCTTGTTTTTTCTCCTTTCTAAAGATATTATTACACACCTATGAGTCTCGAACACTTTAATTGGCTGAGATGTAAAAACTGAGGGTAATTACCCCTTTTCCACTAGCTCTTAGAAACACGGGTAAATGTGCGGGGGCGCGCATTTACCCGTGTTTTTCCCTAGTGGAAAAGGGTTCCCCGGCAAATTCCCGGATCAAGTGATCCGGGAATCCTACCCGGGTAGCTAGCCGGGTTGAACACGTTTTCAACCCGGCTAGCTGTCTAGTGTGAACGGGAGCCGTGTCGAGGCGACACGGCT
Source organism: Pseudophryne corroboree (assembly GCF_028390025.1). NCBI lineage: Eukaryota > Metazoa > Chordata > Amphibia > Anura > Myobatrachidae > Pseudophryne > Pseudophryne corroboree. The sequence continues at coordinate 124,516,540 of NC_086447.1, forward strand.
CCTGTTCACAGTGTATAGGGAGGGCGGCGCTGGGAGATCATGTGATCTCCCAGCGCCGCCACTGCCGCGTCAGTAGCAGCGTCACCAACCCGGCAATATGACGGGTTGGTGAGCGCTGTTCAAAAGGGGGCTGTAGCACGGGTCGCAGCCGTGTCAGGCGCCACGGCTGCGACCCGTGCTAAGTGGAAAAGGGGTCCAAGGGCTTGCCAACCATTTCTTCTCAATGACAGGCTGTCCATAATATATACATATGCTGCTCCGCAGATTTAGCAGATTTGTTATTTTATAAGATTCTAAAATATCAATAGATATTTTTATTTTATCACCTCCTTCTATACTGCCGAGAGGACCCTTCAATATTCTCAGAGGCGGGCTCAGCGCCAGAGTCTACTGTGCACAGTTCTCCAGTATCATGGCATCCATGCTAGGTTCCTGGAGAAATCTTTACTGCGCATGCGCTGATCTGTGGGAAAATTGGCGCCACCTGTGCCATTTTCCCAGTGATTTCTGTCTGCAGCGTTGGAGAGGTTAGTTTATTTTGATGGGTGCAGATTGCACCCCCTTGCTGCAAATCACCAATCACAATGCAATAAACCCCTCTACTTCCAACCTGCGCCTGTTCCCATGCATCTAATAAAGAGATTTAGCAAAATGTCAGTAAGTATAAGCTGTCAGATTCAGGACATATATTCAATTTGTGAGTCACACCTGTTGCCTTTTAGGTACCCGACAAAATGTAATTGACTCAAATATGCCCAATAAACCAGCACTTAGTGATGTATCACACAGGCAATGTTCTACAGGGAGTCTGCTAGTTATAATCAGAAATAGATTACAAGCAAGACAAGCAGATGTAGTTGCAAAGAGCAAATGAAAGAATTGAATGACTCAAGCTTATAATCGTTCTGTTATAAAGAATATTTGAAAGCGAATAAAGTGGAAAGAATATTGCTAGCACTCTGCTGCCCTCTACTGTGAACAGATTAGACTGCATGGTGGGGTTTTTTTTTTCTAACCAAGTATGTTTTAAATTGGCTTTCAAAATCAGTAAAGCTGGATACACACTACAGTGACTATACTATGTAAAAAATAGTGATTGGACCCCCCCGTGCAAGTGAAATGGTGTGCTCCTGCAGCAGACAAGTGTGAATGAAGGTATAAAACGGGTAGAGGGACACAGATTAGATCAACGAAATGGCTTGCCGGAAGGAGCTAACAGAGTTTGACAAGGGATCATCGTAGGCTTCGCAATGTCATGTTTCCAGGGCGATGCTGGACTGGTATACAGAAAATGTGGTAACCCGGATGGACTGGTCAGCTCGGAGTCCAGATCCTAACCCAAGTGAGAACCTCTGGGCTGAATTGGAGTGACAGTGCTTTCTAGGCCAACTCAACCTTCTTCAGTGTCACAGTTGGTCACTGTGCTTAAGGTAGAATGGCAAAACATACCGCCTGCTGTTGTCCAGGAACTTGTGGACAGTTTGCCAAGAAGGGCGTCTGCAGTAATCGCTGCACGTGGTGGACCTACAAAGTACTGGCGTCAATAAAATCTCGTTGATCTATTTGCTGTCAGTGTCCAATCACTTTTGTTTTTGTCTACATAGTGTATAAAGGGCCCTACACACTAGAAGACATGACCAATGTGAAAGATGAACAATGTGGAAGATGAGCCATTTCCCTTAAACTCCCCAGAGCCCTGACAAGCGAAATTGAGTGTATACACTAAGCAATTTTCCAAACAATTTGAAAGACGAAAAATATCTTTGGAATTGGCACCATTTTACATATTTTCATTTCTGAGGCATTTCTGGGTGTGTGGGCAGGGCTGCAGAAGGGGGAACCAATGAAGTTTTTTCCACTAACTGCCCCACCAATGTTCACTGTGCCACCGACTTAATAAAAAAATCATTACAATGGGTTCATAAATTATATATATATATATATATATATATATATATATTTATTTATTTTGTACATATATATATATATATATATATATATATATACACAACTCTTATATATATATAAAAAAAATATTAGAGCAGATCTGCGACTCTGTGACTCATTTCCTAACGCTGGGCCTGGGATAGCGGCAGGTCTATCTCACCCAGCCACAGCTGATTGGGCGAGAAACGCCCTCCCACACAGGTTACATCCAATGGGAGGCTCTGCCCCTTGGCTGCTGTGTGTTCCCTGGACTCCACTCGGCTGCAGAGGGACTCGCCGTCGGGGAGAAGCTGCGGTGCCTGGTCCGGACACAGGAGCCTTCACTGCCTGCTGCTGGGAGCATCAACAAAGGTAAGCAGCTTAGCTGCTGCCAGGAGGACAAGCAGGAGAAGCATAACCCACCCCTCCCCCACCCGTGGCACACCCACAACCGCCCCTCCTCCACCCACAGCAAAAAATGGGGAAAATGGTTGTTTCGGATACATTGGTTTAATCAAATGGATATAACCAATTTGTCTGAACGTCCATTTTTGTCTGTTTTCCAGTGTTTGGGAGGAAATGGTCAATTGTCATTTGTTGATTGGATATAGTGTGCACTGTACATCCAGCTTTAAACTGAAAAACCAATTAAATAACCCACCCACCACCCACCAAATCCATCCAGCAGAATACAGACTACAAACAGGTTACGAAAGTCATTGCCAATGTAATAGAAGACAAACAAACAAACAAGAACAGTAATGAACATGGACCCTCATTCCGAGTTAATCGCTCGCTAGCTACTTTTAGCAGCCGTGCAAACGCATAGTTGCCGCCCACAGGGGAGTGTATTTTCGCTTTGAGAACGCGTGTGCAGCCGAGCGGGACAAAAACGTTTTTTGCAGTTTCTGAGTAGCTCTGGACTTACTCAGCCGCTGCGATCACTGCAGTCTTTTTGGGCTCGGAATTGACGTCAGACACCTGCCCTGCAAACGCTTGGACACGCCTGCTTTTTTCCAAACACTCCCTGAAAACAGTCAGTTGCCACCCACAAATGCCCTCTTTCTGCCAATCATCTTGCGATCGGCTGTACAAATGGATTCTTCGTTAAATCCATCGCCCAGCAACGATCCACTTTGTACCCGTACGACGCGCCTGCGCATTGCGGTGCATACGCATGCGAAGTAGTAACCTGTTTGCTGCGCTGCAAAAAATGGCAGCGAGTGATCAACTCGGAATGACCTCCCATTGATCAAGAGCTTCTCACCGGTTTAAATAAAAAACAGGTGCATAGTTAGACATTACAGTGCAAAGCTCAAAAGAGCAGAGACTATATAGTTTTTAAAGTATGCTGATGTAATAGAAGGTAAGTTGGCTTGTCTGGATTCTGTGGAAGTGTGTCCCAAGTGAGATACATCAGTAGCCAACACTGAGACAGTGTATCTGATCCCTGCACTGGTCATAAAGCGGCGACAGGCAGCGCTGCGGGAGTGCTGTTTTTTTTTTTTTAAACATTAGATTTTTATTGAAAATTTTTCACACAGAAATGGGGAACAGAAAAAAGAGTAAAGGGGAACATAGGGGTAGTCCGGAATGGTTACCATAATCAAAGCACTTTTAACGCACAGTTGGATGAATATACAATCGGTTACATTGGGCGTTCAGAATCAAGAAGAAGAGAAAAAAAACACAAAACACAAAAAAGAGGCTTAGCACAAACCAACAAAAAGAAAAAAAAAATGTTTTTTTAAAGAAATTGTCTGATAACACAAAATTCTTAAAGAGGTCAATCTAGGTGGGGTGAAGCACGGATAAATCAATTGGAGAGCTATAGACAGTTAGCCTACCTTCTCCCCCCCTATAGTCGGACCAACCTAACCATTTCAGGTGAATAGAATTAGCTGAGGAAGAGTATTTAGCTTCCGCTGTTTCAAAAATAAAATGTTTGTGAATCTTATTTTTTTTTTAACATCAATAGTTTTTATTGAATTTTATATTGAATGCAAAAAGGGAATAAAGAAAGGAGTGGGTACAGAAAAAAAACCAGGGTGGGGAGGGATGTACACATCAATAAAATGCAACTGACATATAGAACAGATAGCATAACACTAAGTAGGTATACAGGTATCCTAGACATGTTAACAGTTTGAAATGCGCATAGGTAGTTCAATATGGATTCTCTACTCCATCTCTAGAAACCGGTGGGAATCGGTTGTTAACATCATAAATGTAATGTCTAGTAAAAAGGACCAGAGGGGAAAGTATGGGAGATAGAGCACTCAGGAAGTAGAAGGTTCCTCATTCAGACTGAATTGTATAGGGGACGACAGCCCCGGGTGTGATATGAGGGTGGAGCCCTCCCCCTCCGTGACGTATTCATGCCAATGGAACCATTTCACCATGGGAGAGGAAGCAGAGGAGGAATAAGGCATACATTCGGTTTCCATAGTATAATGAAAATTAACTTTATGAAACACCTTTAGAACAGGTGGGACCGCCACCTGCTTCCAGGCTTGGGCCAGGGTTGCCCTTGCTGCTATACAGATGTGTCCCAACAAGTACCTCTGGGAGGATGATACCTCCAGGGGATACATATGTAGGAGAGCCAGATCTGGGGATGGGCTTAAAGATAGGCCTAGAACTTTATTTATTAGCGTAAATACTTCTGCCCAGAAAGTTTGGAGAAGGGGACATGACCAGAAAATATGGTATACATGCCCTATCTTTCCGCAATTTCTCCAGCATAGTGGTGAGCAGGAGGGCCAGAAGGTGTGCAGTCTGTCTGGGGTCAGGTATAATCTATTCAGTAGTTTAACATGCATTTCTGAATGATTTAAACAGCGAGACATGCGAAATGTTAAACGGTATAATTTCTCCCATTGTGCCTCTGCTATGGGAATACCCAAGTCTCCCTCCCAGCGCCTCTGAGCATTAGACTTTTGGTATGGGACTAATGAGATGAGTGTGTTGTACCAATAAGTTATATCTTTAGTTGATGAAGATAATCCTATGCGGGATCGGATAGACTGAGCCAGAGAGCTGGGGGGAGTTTGTACTGTGGGTAGGCTTTGGAACCAGTGTCTGATCTGGAAGTAGTGAAACAGTTCAGCACTTGGGAGGGAGAATTTATCGTGCAATTGGGCGAATGTAAGAAAGGTAGTTCCGTCCAATAAGTCTCCAAGGGTATGAATATTACAAGCAGTCCACGTAGAGATATGTAAGTTGGGAATTAACTTACTTACTGCTTTAAGTGAAAGGGTCGTGTGGGGGGTAGTAATGCTAGGAAGTTTACTCATCAAATTATCCCATATTCGTAAGGAAGAAGCCGTAGAGGGAAGAACATTCAAACCATTTGGACGGAGGACCTTAGGAGTCCATAGCAAATCTGCTAAGGGGTATCCTATGCACCCGACCTCCTCAATGTGAGCCCAGAGGGGAGCGGGATTGGATATGTTCCAAGATTTCAATTGGGCAAGCACACATGCTTCCTGGTACATACTTAGGTCAGGCAATGCGAGGCCTCCTCTATGTCGGGGAAGAATCATTCTAGCGTGTGCCAGTTTTGGGGGGTGCGATTTCCATAGGTATTTCGTCAGAACTACTTTGCATTTATCGAGGTACGGTTTGGGAAAAGAATATGGTATAGTGCGAAATAAATACATGAGTTTGGGTAGTAAGGACATTTTAAAGGCAGATAAACGTCCCAGCCAGGATATCTCATACAGCAACCACGAGGATGTCAGGGTCTGGAGAGTGAGTATCAGGGGGGGGGGATTTAAATCGAACACAGCCGAGGAGGTAGGGGGGATATGTATCCAGAGGTATGTAAGTGAGTTGAGTTTCCAGTTGTATGGATATTGAGAACGTAAAGCGGCCGTGAGTGTATCGGGTAATAGGATCGGCAAGGCTTCGGTTTTCGTTGTATTCAGTTTGTAGTATGATGCCTCACTGAAGTCGTGTAATATGGAATGTAGTTTCGGGAGAGAGGAGGAGGGTTGAGATACGAAGAGGAGAACGTCGTCGGCAAAGAGACACAATTTATGGGAGAGTCCGCCATGGGTCAGGCCTGGGAATGCAGCATCTGCTCTAATTTTAGCTGCCAGGGGTTCAATACCAAGAGCATATATCAAAGGTGAGAGAGGGCAGCCCTGGCGGGTACCATTAGTGATTGGGAAGGCGTCCGACAGAAATCCATTACTAAAAACTCTAGCTGACGGTAGGGTATATAATGCTAAGATTGACGCCAGAATATGGGCCGAGAAACCAAATTTAACCAAAACAGTACGCATATATAGCCAATTCAGTCTGTCGAACGCCTTCTCAGCATCCAATGAGAGTAATAAGAATCCCTCTGTGCCAGGGGCCCTATCTATCAGGTTAAAAACTCTGCTGGTATTGTCAGAGGCCTGTCTGCCAGGAATAAACCCAGCTTGATCGGGGTGAATCAATAGCGGTAGATAAACACTAAGTCGGGATGCTATCAATTTAGCATATATCTTGACATCACTATTAAGTAATGCGATTGGTCTGTAGTTTTGACAGTGGGCAGGGTCTTTCCCAGGCTTGGGGATAGCTACTACCTGAGCCTCCAGCATTTCTTTAGGGAAGGTAGCAGTATTAGTTATCTCATTAAACAGAGCGGTCAAAGTGGGGGAGAGGCGGTCTGCAAAGGAAGCGTAGAAGTCGTTAATAAACCCATCGGGGCCTGGGGCTTTATTCTTAGGGAGAGCTTTAATAGTGGATTCGACCTCTGTTACGGTCCAAGGAGCATTTAAGGCGTCTAGTTGGTCGTGGGTTAGGGTAGGGAGATTGATAGAAGAAAGGAACGTTTGAATAGTGTCGGGGGTAGGTTGGGATGTAAGGGGGTCAGAATGTAAGTTATACAGTTTAGTATAATAGTCTGCGAATTGGTTAGCAATATCTAATGGGTTAGCAAGCTTAGAGCCTGTAGGGGAAAGGATGAATTTAATTCTGTTACGAGCTTGTTGGGCACGAAGTCTGCGGGCTAGCATTTTACCGGGTCTGTTACCTACTAAATAGAATTTCTGCCGTAGTCTATTGAGAGCTATTTGGGTTCTAAAAACCAAGAGTTTTTGTAATTGGCTGCGGATGTCAGCAAGTTCCTTACGTAAAAGTCGAGTGGGGCGTAACTTATTCTTGTCTTCAGCTATTTTAAGTCTTTGTTCCAAGTCTAGTTGGAGTCTTTTGGCTTGCTTTTTAAGCGTTGCTCCAGCCTGAATAGCAGAGCCACGGACTACCGCTTTTAACGCACACCAGTAGTTTGGTAATGATGTGTCCGAAGGGGAATTGGTATCTGTATATAGGGATAAGCTGTCTGAGATAATCTTTTTGGCCAGCGCGTCATGTAACAAATGGGGAGATAGTCGCCATGGTCTGGGGGGAGCGGGGGCAGGTCCAATGTGCCACTTCCAAAATAACGGAGCATGGTCGGACCAGGTGATAGGTAGGATATCCACCCCACCAGATTCCTGCAAGGTCCACTTATCGCATAACACGAGGTCAATTCGTGAGTATGAATTGTGAACTGGTGAAAAGAACGTGTAGTCTCTGCCTGAGGGGTTGCTGATTCGCCAAATGTCATATAAGTCAAATTCTGCTACCACATTGCGCAGCGCTAGTGAGGGGCCAGAGCGAGTTTTAGGTGTAGTTGAAGAGGGCTGGGACGATTTATCCAGTTTGGGGTCTGGTACTAAGTTAAAGTCTCCTAGGAGGATTAGGGAGCCGGGCCGGACCTTCTGGATAAGTAAGCATAGCTTCCGAATAAAGGCCACTTGATTCGAGTTCGGTGCGTATAGAGATACTATTGTGACGGATTTACCCTCCAAAATACCTGTGAGAATTAAGTACCGGCCTGCTTTGTCTGCAATTTGTGAGTGGAGAATAAAGGGGACACCCTCCCTAAACAGCAGAGCTACTCCATTTCTTTTAAAGGGTCCGTTAGCGAAGAAACCAGTAGTGAACCTATGATCCTTCAATACATGGGGGTTATGTGAGGAAAAGTGAGTTTCTTGTAGGACAACTATATCGGCTTTATACTTATGGAAGGAGGATAGGGCTAATCTGCGTTTATTGGGGGAGTTTAAGCCCTTAACGTTCAATGAGAGAATACCAACCATACTTATTCAGTTAGAGTATCATGCAAGCGACGGCATCCCATCCGAATGGGGGGGGGGGAGGGGGGGATACAAAAATCACGGAAACGGGGCGATATGCATAGATATAGTAAAGCAAAAGGGAAAGAAAAGTAAATCGACCCAGTACATCGGGTCTGCATAGCTACTGCAGGGGAAAAATGAATGCAGTAGAGAAACGAGGGGCAGGCGGACTCTTCAATCCGCCCAGAATCAGTAAGAAAACAAACAGCTAATATATAAGGGGAATAACTGCACATCTCCATCTAAACATATGTGGTACGAGGGGTATAAGTACATATCAGAAAAACACAAATATATCACAGGTGCACTGGCGTATTTTGCTAGCGGGAAGACCGCCGTCTGCTGCATTTAGCGAATACTAGAAAGATAGGCCAGTAAACAGGTAAACAGGTAAACTGGGGCGAGAGTTGAGCGACCACATTTAAGTAGAAGAGTATGCGCTATATGAATTAGTGGGAGCACGGTGTATCTCACCTAGAGCGGTTCGAGAGCCGTAAGGGCTACAATAGACAGAATATAATATAGACGGTAAGTCTAACGAAATACGAAAAGGCATGTTAAAACAATACATTAATTACGTAATATGATCACTCAGTGGACCATTCCGAGCGAGGAGGAGGACGTCTCTCATGTGAGGATGGTAGTTTCACCGAGATGTCCCAGTCTTCGAGCAGCTTCACTCCGGCTTCCAGTTCTGATATAATAAACGTAGAGCCGTCATAGAATACAATCAGCTTCACTGGGAAGCCCCACCTATAACGGATATCTTGGGCTCGGAGGGCGGTGGTAATCGGGGCTAGAGTGCGTCTTTTAGAAAGGGTGATTGCGGAAAAGTCCGGAAACAGTTGCAAGCCTCCTAGGGTATCAGAGTTCTCTGCATCTCGAGTAGCTTGGAGAATACGTTCCTTAACGGTGAAGAAGTGCACCCGGAGTAGTGTATCTCTAGGTAAGGAGCTGGAGAGGAACCGAGGTTTAGGAAGGCGATGAATTCTGTCAATAAGCAGCTCCGCATCAGATGCTTCAGGTAGCAGTTTACGGAACAGGGCCATCGCGTATTTCGTCAGATCGGAGTTATCAACCGAATCGGGTATTCCACGTATTTTAATATTGTTCCGTCTGGAACGGTCTTCCATATCTGCCATTTTGTTTTTAACCATGTCCAACTCGTTTTGTTGTTGGTCGTGAGCTGTTATGAGCTCATTATGTGACGTCACCAATTCTTCCAGTTTACGTTCTAGAGTGTCGGTTCTATCACCAATGGCTGTCAGCTCCTCCTTAACTTCCTGTATGGCAGCTGTGAGGTCGCGAGTTAAGTCCGATTTGAAGGCCGACAGGACTTGGCAAAGGGTCTTCACGGTAAGGGGAGCGTCAGAGCTCGGGTCTACGCCCGACATTGAGAGCGAACTGGGCAGATCGGATGCGTTCGGACTTTTCGTGGAGGGGGCCGACACTCTTCGAGGCGGTGGGGACGCCTGATTCTGTTTCCGAATCGGGAGAGATACCTGAGGAGGTAGCGTGCCCTTTGCTTTTTTAGGTGCCATAGTGAGATACAGGAAAAAAAAAAAAGAATTGAGAAAAATAAATGTTCTGAGGATAATGCAGCAGCTGGGTCCCTCTAGGCTGATGTGTTATAAAGTAGACAGGGTGCTGTTTTTCAGACGTATTCCCATGTTAAACGGTAAGACTCTGGGCGGAGATAGCGCATATTAGGGGTCACATCTTGCCGGGCTGTATGAGTATAGAGACGAGGGTTGCTTCAAGCTCGGTAATGATGGTAGGAAGTCTCCAGGCAGGGCTGAGAGTAGTGACAGATTAGTATGGTAGGGCACAATTAAATTGCAGAGCGTATTGCAGAGGCTGCAGTCGGCAGCTTATTATATGTCTTCAATAGGTAGAGGTGAGTACAGCTATACAGCATGCAGGATGAGTGGGCTCAGAGGGTGTCACAGAGCAGCTATGTAGTAACTCTGAATTATGCTGCCTGTGATCTCAGGAGCTGTTAGGAGAAATCCAAGATGGCCGCCGCCAGAGTTATCAGGCCAGAGACTCCACTACCACTGGCTGTAACATGCACAGGGAGGGAGCTAACGTTATTTGGAAGGTACCTGAGGGTCTGGGGAGGGTCTCCGCTGATCAGGCTGGGTGTTGTGAGCCCACAGGAAGTCCGCCGGGTCCCGCCGCGAGCGGGTTCCGGAGCTCGGCGCCGGGCTGTCTCCAAAATCGAGGCCCCGGCCTCTGGAGGATGCGTAGGCCCCGATCTCGGAGCTGCAGAAATCAGCTCCCAGCATTACTGGAGGTCACTCCGGGCAGCCCACAGCGGGCAGCAGCTCACTGGGGGGGATCAGGAGCCAGCAGAAGCTGATAAAGGGAGATTTAGGATGTATTGGAGCACTTATAGTTAGGAGCTCCAGCCCAGCGTGACTAGTCAGGACAGCGTCCAAGCCACGCCCCTGTGAATCTTATTTTGAATAAACTCTAGCTAGAGATGGGAGATTCTCAGATTTCCACAATTGGGCTATAGCAGCTTTAGTGGCTATCAGAATATGCCCCAAGACGTAACGATCACCTATAGAGAGGTGGTCTACGAACAAATGAAATAATGCTAAAGCTGGGTCCAGGGGGATGGTGAATCCTAAAATCATGCTAACCATACTGAAAACCTCTCTCCAAAGTGGTTGTATCAGTGGGCACGCCCAGAAGATATGAAAGACATCCCCCGTTGAGCCACATTTCCTCCAACATAATTTAGATTGTGAAGGGCAGATTCTATTTTGTCTTTCAGGGGTGAAGTAGGCCCTCTGTATAAGCTTATAGAACATTTCGGAGTGGTTAATACATTTGGAGACTTTAAAACAAGACCTAAATATACTGTCCCATTCTGCATCAGTAAAGGATCTATTCAAATATCTTTCCCATAGAATCGGAGCTTTGAAATAACTGTGTGCTGTCAGTTAATTGAAATTGATACCACCACGTAATCCCATATTTATGTGAGGGCGTCTCCAGTCGGCTTTTAATGTAAGCCGGAAAAGAAGGTTTGTGAAGATGCGGAGCAAGTGAGCGTAACCAACTTCTCACCTGCAAATATTTGAAAAGGTCTTGGGTCCGAATCCCAAATCTCTCTTGTATTTGAGAAAAGGACATCAAGACGTCACCTATAAAAAAATCGCCCACAGTGGAGAGGCCCTTCCGAATCCAATCTACTAGGGAAATATTAGGAATCAATGACATAAGAGCAGATAACGACAGACAGGGGGACGGTAATAGAATCTCTTCCGAAGAAGACACTAGTTTATGCCATGAATCTAGGGTCGTTTTAATAGACTTGCAAGATCCGGACCAGCTTTGGGCAGCAGAAAGGGGCAATCAAAACAAATCAGGAAGAGTAACAGTGTTCAAATAAGTAGCTTCCAGAATGACCCAAGGTTTCAGGCTCGAGGTGTCAAACCAGTCTCTAGGCTGACTTAACAGACAAGTAGCATGGTACTTTTCTATGTCAGGGAAAGCTACCCCACCGGATTGTTTGGGCAGAATAAGAATCTTTTTAGCAATTTTCGGCCTAGAGCCTCCCCACACGTATCTAATCAGGACCTGGTTAAATTTATTATAGAAGAGTTTAGGAAGGGGCCTTGGTATGGCGCGAAACAGATACATTAATTTTGGCAATAAGACCATCTTGGCAGCGGCAATCCTACCCAGCCAAGACACCTCCTGCAGCATCCACTCCCCAGTCAGCTCTGTAAAGGCTTTTAATAATGGGGCATAATTACATTCAATTAAATTATCTTCACTGGATAAATTAATCCCTAGATATCTCAGGGAGCAGGACTTCCAGGCATATTTGTACGATTCCTTCAACCTAGAGACCACAGTCGGAGATATATTGAGTGGGAGGGCCTCAGTTTTATTAGTATTCAATTTATAAAAGGAAACATCCAAATAGTCTTGAAGAACGGCATGAAGAACTGGCAAGGAAGTCTCAGGATTGGAAAGACATAATAAAATATCGTCCGCAAATAAGCTGATTTTGTGGGAAATGCCCTCTATAATAGGGCCCCTAATCGAGTCCCGGGATCTAATGCAAGCAGTCAGGGGTTCTATCGCCAACGCAAAAATAATAGGAGATAACGGGCAGCCCTGACGAGTGCCATTAGAGATATTAAAGGGTGAAGAAAGACATCCATTAACAAAGACCCTCGCACTGGGCGTGGAATAGAGAGCCAGGATAGAGTCTAAGATCGTTCCAGAGAAGCCAAATTTGTCCAGCGTTAATCTCATAAAGTCCCAGTTCAACCTATTGAACGCCTTTTCGGCATCCAGAGACAGAACTAGGAGGGGTTCTTTTCTACAGAGCAGAATGTTCAATGACATTAATCACCCTTTGCGTATTATCTGGGGCCTGTCTGTTTAAGACGAAGCCCACTTGATCAGGGTTGATAAGAGAGGGGAGGAGGGTACTGATACGGTTGGCAATTAATTTGGCATAAAGTTTTAAATCCGTATTTAATAGAGCAATTGGTCTAAAATTTTGGACTGAGGTGGGAGTTTTTCCCAGTTTGGGGATGGTGATGATTCGAGCTTCCAGCATTTTCTTGGGGAAGCGTCCAACTTCTGAGGCTTCATTAAACACTGATAAGAGCACCGGGGCCAAATTCTCCTTAAAAGATTATAGAAACCAGAAGGATAACCGTCGGGACCCGGGGCCTTATCTGCTGGAAGGGAGTCAATAGCCTTTTCGACTTCCGCTAAAGTCCAAGGCGCACTAAGAGAGCTACAATACTCCGGTGACAGTGAAGGGAGGGGAAATTTGCCCAGGAAATTCTGAACATCCGTGCCTCAAGGTTGAAAAGTGGAGGAATCCTCCTTCAAGTTATATAGTTTGGCATAATAAAATGCAAAGACTTTCGCAATTTCGTCAGGATCATAGACTCTCCTGCCCCTATCCGAATGGATAATGTGAATTTTTTCCTTAGCTTTCCTGCCCCTCAACCTCCTCGCCAGCATCCTACCAGCCCGGTTACCATAAACATAGAATTTTTGGTTTAGTCTATGCAGGTTGCGTTGGACTTCCGCTAAATAGAAACCGTTTACCGCCTCTCTGGCTTCTTGCAATGATTTATCATGTGGATGTGCCTTGTGAGAACTCTCCAAGGAAGCGACTGCAAGCTCAGCTTGTTCAAATTTTTTACGATATTCCCTTTTAAGTTTAGCCGCTGTTTGAATCGCTGTCCCTCGTGTTACTGCTTTGAGGACACACCAGAATGTGAAGAAGGATGTCTCCCGAGGAGAGTTCTCAGAGAGGTAATAATCCATAGTGGTTTGGATAGCCTGCTTGGTCTCTGGCTGAAGAAGACTTTGTTTACCTAAGCGCCAGGGGGCCGGGGTAATCTTTCTACTACTAATAGCCCATTCGATGAATAGTGGGGAGTGATCCGACCATGACATGGGGAGAATAGAAATTTTACGGATGGACTGTAGAGTCCACTTATCTGCTAAGGCTAGGTCTATTCTGGAATAAGAGGCATGTACTGGAGAATAAAATGTGTAGTCTCTGTCCATTGGGTGTTCATTTTCCGCTAATAACTGACGGAAGCCCTTTGCATTCCTATGGAGCTGACTGGAGAGTGAGGGCCGCTTGCCAGAGTTATCAACCAAAAGGTCAAGGGTCAAATTAAAGTCTTCCAAGAGAAGTAGAGCACCCGTGGCCAATTGTTGTACCTTAGCACAGAGTTTCCTACAAAATGCTAATTGCTTGGTGTTCGGGGCATAGCAGGAAACTATCGTCACCTCTTTATTTTCAAGAGTACCCACTAAAATTAGAATTCTCCCCTCAGGGTCGCAGTATTGTGATGTGAGGGAAAACGCGCAATGTTGAGACACTAAGATTGCCACCCCCGCCTTCTTCGCTGGTCCATTGGCCAAATAGCAATGGGGAAATCTCATATTAGTAAACCGTGGAGGGGCAGATTTAATAAAATGCGTCTCTTGGACGGCTATGATTTGAGCCTTAATTTTATGAAAATAATTAAGTGCTAACTTCCTCTTATGTGGGGAATTAAGACCCTTCGCATTTATAGAAACAATGTTAACCATACTGCAAAAGAATCAAAGATTGCATAGTTATCATCAACCAGCTGGCATATAGGAAGTATGAGAAACAACAGAGGGAGAGGAAAAGGGAAAGAAAGGATAAGAAAAAGGAGAATAACAGTTAAAGGAAACATAACATTAACCCCTTTCAGGGGCACGGTTGGACGCCTAGCCATGGCGACTCAGAATTAATATGTGGGGGGTAGTGGTCAAACTGCCAACACCCGAACTAAAATTCAACAAGATGCAGTTCCTCGGGCCTCTATCTCTGGTACCCCGCACCGCCAGCCTCCGGGACTAAAAAAAAGAGAATCATTATTCTAGGGTAGAATACCCAGCTACCAAAGATACGTGGGCGGCAGACGTGGCAGCAGAGGCAGACAACAAACAGTAAACCATCGGTGTCGAGGCATCACCTGAAAACAGTTTAACAATATTCAAATCGGCCTTACATAAACACCCGTAATAAGCAACCACCAAGGAACTGGTGTAAAATAGAAAACATGACATAACAAAATGATTAGAAAGATATAAAAACAATGCAAGTATAGTAGAACAGACGATTCTCAAAGCTCAGCAGCCGACGAGGCCCAGTCCCGCTGAAGGCCTAGTTCGGGAAAGGTGTGTGTAGATGAGCTTGCAGAGTTACATGACGCGAGGATCTTTTTGCCCTCCTCGACGTTTGTTATAACGACAGTGGATCCTTCTCGAGAAATAAGCAACTTTGTAGGAAATCCCCATCTATATAGAATGTTCTCTTTGCGTAACACCGACGTGATGGGGTAGAGACAGCGCCTTTTCGCTAGGGTAGCAGGGGACAGGTCTCCGAATATCTGAAGTGAGCCCAAAGCCTCCGAAGCAGTATCCGAGGGTCTAGCAGCTTTCAGAATTGCCTCAATCACGTGGAAATAATGTACCCTCATAAGAACGTCCCGGGGGACCCCATCAGGAGCGTTTCTGGCTTTGGGGAGCCTATGGATACGGTCAATCAGAAAGTCCGCCGAGCGGTATGAGGGAAGGAGTATGCTAAAGAGGTCAACTGCAAAATCGTTTAAAGCGCTATTGGCGACAGCCTCCGGGACACCTCGCAACTTTATATTGTTACGTCTCGATCTGTCCCTGAGTGTTGTGACCTCGTTTTGAAGCAGTTCATGGGAGGAGATCAGGTCATTATGCGACGACACCACTTCATCCATTTTCGTTTCTAGGTGATCGGTGCGGGCACCAATCTCATCAATAGATCTTTGGCATTCCTTCATAGTCGCTCTAAATTCAACTTCATCCTTAAATTGCGTTTGGAGATGCTTCATAGCGCCCACCGTAAGCGAGTCACAATCCTCGATAGAGCTGGTGTGTGTGGTAACAGTGGTAGGGGCAGACGCATCTCGAGGCGACGAGGACACAGGAACAGCAGACCTAGAGGGGCCACTCCGTACCTCTTTTGATTTAGCGGCTTGAGGAGAAGGTTTAAAGAATGCCACTTGGGAAACAGATTTAGCGGCCTTATATTTCTTGGGAGGCATAATAATGCTGACCGCACAACTAGAGGAACTGGAGATCGGAGACGTCAGTAATATCAATCAGAGAAGGATCCACTGGAAGGTTGAATTGTCATATCATGTCGAAGGAGCAGTCGGGTGGAGGCAGAATTATCTCAGAGCAGTCACATCATAATAGCGTGGTCATTCCACCATGGGGACAACGCATCTGATATTCACGGCAGGTGCTAGGAAAGCTGCGTTCCTATGTAGACTGCAGTATAATATGTATTATGTATCGAGTATATTGTGGGAGAAGTGCATGCAGTTACACCCAGTGGCCACAAGTTGTAGCGGTTGTAGTAGAAGAAGATACTGCTGAGTGAAATTCTAAAGCTCCACAGAGAAGGTTAATGCCCAGATCCCTTAACAGAGGCCCCAGAATGGGAACACAGCCAAACTTGTGCCAGAGTGCCACCAGACCCAGTGCAGACCCAGTCCAGAGTCCCCCACAGCACACAGGCACACTACCTCTTATTATCCAGCTCCTCCAGAGAATCCAAAATGGCCGCCCGGGAGTGCTGATTTAATCTTGGAGCTGGGCTGGCAGCCAATAAGAGGTGGATGCAGGGGCCGTTTGAATTGCCTGAGCCCATTATAAGTAACCCTGGTCACTGTATATATAGGCCCTCATTCCGAGTTGTTCGCTCGCTAGCTGCTTTCAGCAGCATTGCACACGCTAAGCCGCCGCCTACTGGGAGTGAATCTTAGCTTAGCAGAATTGCGAACGAAAGATTCTCAAAATTGCGAATAGAAATTTCTTAGCAGTTTCTGAGTAGCTCGACACTTACTCTGCCACTGCGATCAGTTCAGTCAGTTTCGTTCCTGGTTTGACGTCACAAACACACCCAGCGTTCGCCCAGACTCTCCCCCGTTTCTCCAGCCACTCCCGCGTTTTTTCCAGAAACGGCAGCGTTTTTTCACACACACCCATAAAACGGCCAGTTTCCGCCCAGAAACACCCACTTCCTGTCAATCACACTCCGATCACCAGAACGAAGAAAATTCCTCGTAATGCCGTGAGTAAAATACCTAACTGTTGAGTAAAATAACTAAGCGCATGCGCTCTGCGAACATTGCGCATGCGCAGTAAGCAACTAATCGCAATATAGAGAAAATCGGCAACGAGCGAACAACTCGGAATGAGGGAAAAACAATAAATGGAAGGAAGATCAAAGGCGCTACTTTACAAAGAACTAGTATATCAAGAAAGAAATATAATATACATCACATGTAATCTTCGTAGTCCCTCATTAATTTCTTTCTGTTGTTCCAATAATTGCCGGATGTTTACATGCAAAAAAACAAAATTGAACACCAAATGTATAGTAATGTTTATAATAATATCAATTTCTGTGAGTTCTCCGGCGAAACAGAACCCTATGTTGTGGGGATTTCTTGATAGTAGGTAAGGATAGTTTCTCACCACCACTTCATAAACATAGGTAAACGTACCAAGACTCACTTAGAGTTATATATCACCATACACGTAAAGGTTTCTTTTACACTTCTGATCATAGCATATGAAGCAAGCTCTGTTCAATAAAACGTACCACACTCACTTTTCAGCAGATGGAATTCCATACGTAGCGGTTTCTTTAAACAGACGAATCACTCTTCTCTCCAAAAAATGATTTATTTGCACATAATAAAATTATAATAAACAATCAGATAAAATCTCCATATTCAATTCCCAAAAATTAATTCCAGGATAAAACAAATGTGTGTCAGAATGGAATAAGACAATCACAAGTAAATTCCGGACTTATACTTGTGGACACAAATGCTAAATTACCTTGGAATGGTATGAATGGAGAAGAATTGAAAAAAAAAACAAAAAAAAAACACTGTCTGGTATCACCAACGCCGTTTCGACACAAGGTCTTTATCAAGGTGTGTGCTCGGAATGAGGGCCATAGTTGGGAAGTCCAATGGGCTTCAGCCTCTCTTTGAATAAAAAGGATCTGAGCATCAGGCCCAGATCACTCTGAGTCCCATAAATAAAGTGGACCTGGGTCCAGGTCACTTAGATGTGATCTGGTATAAAGTGGCTCTGGGCATTAGGCTCAAGCCACGTTAAAGAAGGAGATTTATGGTAAGACTTACCATTGTTAAATCTCTTTCTGCAAGGTACACTTGTTGCCACAGTGTCAGGTTCTGTTTAGTTTGTGTTCCCGGAGGGGGCGCTAGTGGGTCAGTGGTAGTAATGTGGAGGAAGTGAGGAGGCCGGATTGGATTCCTGCGCATGTGCGCAAAGTGGTTTTATTAAACAATAAGTTGAAACAATATGGCAGCAGAAATAATAACAGTAACGATGCAAATGAGAATGAGCAGCGTGGAAGCTGAGAGTCTATGACAAGGTTTGTATAATGAGTTCAATCGATCAGGGGATCGATGTGTCGGTATGGGAACAGATAGTTGTTGGACCGTGGAGCCAGCAGAGATGTTGATGGGAATAGCAAACCTGGAAGCAATTGCAGGAGACGAGTGTTAAAGTTCTCAGTGCAGTTTGAATAACACTGGCAGCTTGCAGGCTGATGAACAGGTGTAGATGACGAGATGCACCTGGAGGAGAGTCTCTACTGCAGAGGGCTGGAGCACACTGTAGCTGGTAAAGGTGTGAAGCTAAAACTCAAGTGCAAGGGTTGCTGGTGCTTGTGGTTCCACGGTAGTACATGAACAAACTGGAAGGCAAAGCAGGTAAACGGAGGAACCGGAGAACGGAGCCAGAGACACAGGTCATAGGAATGACACGAAGTCCAGGACAAGGACTGACTCACCCTGCTGCTCCTGATATACCCCCCGGTCTGCAGGCATTGGCTGGAAGGGAAACGAGGAGGTGCGGCCAAGCTCTGGATTGGCTGATGCGGCAGTCTGAGGAAAGCTGTCATGGCGGCGCCCATGCCGCGGCCCGGCGGGAACGCCCGCTGACAACAGGAGCGTTCCCAGGCCCAGGATGGCATCCGGCGACAGGGAGACCAGCGACAGCAAGACGTAGGGACCCCAGACGGAGTCCGCACCGACGGACAGATGCAGCTGTGGTAAGTCGATTCCTGACACACAGGGAATAACATCGGGGTGTAGAGTTGGATCTTGAGCCAAGGCACCAACAGGCTAAAGCTTTGAGTGTTCCCAGGATGCACTACACCGCCTCCTCTATAACCCCGCCTCCAGGCACTGGAGCTCAGTTGCATTAACCAGTCCAATGCAGTAGCAGGTAAGAGAGATGGTAGATGTTAGTCACATAGACCCACATTCTCACGACAGGAGAAGGGACTAGCCGCTAATGCCATACGAACCCAAAAAAGCTAAGTGCGTCAGGGCGGGCGCCCTGTGGAAACCAGTATACCTCATAGAAAGAGATTTAACAATGGTAATTCTTACCATAAATCTCCTTTTCTGCAGCAGGGTACACTGGTATTCCACAGGGAATAACATTGGGAAAGTCCTAAAGCAGTTCCTCATGGGAGGGGACGCACTGTAGCGGGCACAAGAAGCCAGCGTCCAAAGGAAACATCTTGGGAGGCGGAAGTATCAAAGACATAGAACCTGATGAACGTGTTCACTGAGGACCACATAGCCGCCTTGCACAATTGTTCAGCGGACGCGGCACGGCGGGCCGCCCAAGAAGGTCCAACATACCGAACAGAATGGGCCTTGATAGCAGCAGGAGCTAGGAGTTCAGAGTGCGCATATGCTTGTGCAATCACCATTCTAATCCATCTGGCCAAGGTCTGCATATTCGCAGGCCAGCCACGTTTGTGAAAACCAAAAAGTACAAAAAGAGAATCTGACCTCCTGATAGAGGCAGTCCTTTCTATGGCCCTCATTCCGAGTTGTTCGCTCGGTATTTTTCATCGCATCGCAGTGAAAATCTGCTTAGTACGCATGCGCAATGTTCGCACTGCGACTGCGCCAAGTAACTTTACTATGAAGAAAGTATTTTTACTCACGGCTTTTTCTTCGCTCCGGCGATCGTAATGTGATTGACAGGAAATGGGTGTTACTGGGCGGAAACACGGCGTTTCAGGGGCGTGTGGCTGAAAACGCTACCGTTTCCGGAAAAAACGCAGGAGTGGCCGGAGAAACTGTGGGAGTGCCTGGGCGAACGCTGGGTGTGTTTGTGACGTCAACCAGGAACGACAAGCACTGAAATGATCGCACAGGCAGAGTAAGTCTGGAGCTACTCTGAAACTGCTAAGTAGTTAGTAATCGCATTATTGCGAATACATCGGTCGCAATTTTAAGAAGCTAAGATTCACTCCCAGTAGGCGGCGGCTTAGCGTGTGTAACTCTGCTAAATTCGCCTTGCGACCGATCAACTCGGAATGAGGGCCTATATATATACGGAGAGCCCGTACCACATCCAAAGACTGCTCTTTGGAGGACAAACTAGGAGAGATAAAGTCTGGAACCACAATCTCTTGGTTAAGGTGGAAAGATGACACTACCTTAGGTAGATAACCAGGGCGAGTTTGAAGAACTGCCCGGTCACGGTGAAAATCAGAAAGGGTGGACGACGGGACAAAGCGCCTAAGTCTGACACCCTCCTAGCAGAGGCAATAGCCAACAGAAAAATTACCTTAAGTGTAAGGCATTTAAGGTCCACAGACTCAAGAGGTTCAAACGGAGACTCTTGACGAGCATTAAGAACAACAGATTCCATGGAGCCACAAAAGGGACATAGGGAGGCTGAATCCGTAGTATGCTCTGAGTGAATGTATGAACGTCAGGAATAGATACAATTTTTAGCTGAAACCACACCGACAGGGCAGATATGTGAACCTTGTGGGAGGCCAGGCGAAGTCCTAAATCCAGGCCTTGTTGCAAAAAAAAACAGAAGTCTGGAAGTACTAAACTAGTATGCATCATAATTCTTAGCAGCACACCAGGTGAAGTAAGAATTCCAGACCCTATAATAAATCTGTGCAGAAGCCGGTTTGCGGGCCTTCAAAATAGTTTGAATAACCGCCTCAGAAAATCCTTTGGCCCTCAGGAGTGAAGCTTCAAGAGCCATGATGTCAAAGGCAGTCTTGCCAGGTACTGGTAAACACAGGGGCCCTGAACGAGGAGGTCTGGGCATTGAGGAAGTAGAAGAGGACGCTCGATCGAGAGACACTGCAGGTCTAAGAACCAATGTCGTCTGGGCCATGCTGGAGCGACTAGAAGCAGTAGTCCTCTTTCTTGCTTGAACTTCCGTAGTACCCTGGGCAGGAGTGACACTGGAGGGAACACGTATGGCAGCCGAAAGTTCCATGGAATTGCCAGTGCGTCCACGAATGCTGCTTGAGGATCCCTTGTCCTTGTTCCATAGACCGGAACCTTGTGATTGTGTCGAGACGCCATCAGGTCTACATCTGGTAGACCCCACTTGTACACAAGGAGTTGGAAGACCTCCGGATGAAGACTCCACTTCCCGGCGTGTACGTCCTGATGACTGAGGAAGTCCGCTTCCCAGTTGAGAAACCCCGGAATGAACACTGCCAATATTGCTGGCAGATAGCGTTCCACCCATCGAACAATTTTTGACACTTCCATCATTGCCAGGCGGCTTCGAGTGCCACCTTGATGATTTATGTACGCCACCGTGGTGGCGTTGTCTGATTGTACTTGAAGAGGCCTGTTCTGTACGAAAGGCAGGGCCAGTGTCAATGCCTTGAACACTGCCCGCAATTCCAGAATGTTTATCTGAAGGAGAGATTCCTCCCTGGTCCACCGACCCTGGAGAGAGAGTTGATCCAACACCACGCCCTAACCCCGCAGACTGGCATCTGTCGTTAGGAGGACCCAGTTGGAGATCCAGAAGGGACGACCCCTGCACAATTGATGGTTCTGTAGCTACCAACTCAGTGACAGACGAACCTCCGGAGTCAAGGAGATCATTTGAGACCTGATCCGGTGAGGCAGGCCGTCCCACTTGGAAAGGATTAACCTCTGCAGAGAGCGGGAATGAAATTGAGCATACTCTACCATGTCGAAAGCCAACACTATGAGGCCTAGTACTTGCATCGCCGAGTGTATCGGCACTCTTTGGCGAGAGAGAAAGTATCTGATACTGTCCTGAAGTTTCAGGACCTTCTCTGGAGACAAGAACAAACGCTGGTTGTGCGTGTCCAGTAATGCCCACAGGTGCACCATGCTCTGAGCAGGGACCAGCGAGGATTTCTTCCAGTTGATGAGCCACCTGTGGGCTTGCAGGAATTGGACTGTCAGTTCCAGGTGACGGAGGAGAACCTCTGGGGAGTTCACCAGGATCAACAAGTCATCCAGATATGGCAGGATCCTGATATTCTGATGGTAGAGAAGGGCCGTCATGACCTTGATGAAGATCTGAGGAGCCGTGGTCAGTCCGAAGGGCAAGGCTTGGAACTGATAATGAAGGTTGCCAATAGCAAACAGAAGATATTGCTGATGCGACATGGCAATAGGTATGTGTAGGGAAGCATCCTGTACATCCAAGGATACCATATAGTCCTTGGGTTCCATAGCCAATACAATAGAGCGCAGAGTTTCCAAATGGAATTTGGACACCCACACAAATTTGTTCAAAGATTTGAGGTTGAGTATAGGTCGGGAGGATCCATTCGGATTCGGAACTAGAAACAGCTTCGAATAGTATCCCCTGCCTCTCTGAGACGGAGGCACTGGCACGATCACTCCTGTATCCAGGAGGGATTAGACAAGCAAATGTAGAGTTTGTGCTTTCAACGGATCCGAAGGGATAACCGTTGAGCAAAACTGGCGAGGGGGACGTCTCTTGGAAGAGATTGCGTACCCGTGAGAGACCACTTCCTGCACCCAGGCGTCCAAAGTGGTCTTTAACCATAGCTGGGCGAACTGCAAAAGTCGGCCTCCCAACCTGGGGTCCGCTAGGGAGAGGCCCGCCCCGTCATGCAGCAGGCTTGTCCGGTTTGGAAGCAGGCTGACGGGCGGCCCAAGAACGTTTAGGTTTGGGATTAGAGGACTTGAAAGTGCGAGCATGTCTTGGGTACGCCTTACCCTTTGCTTTACCTGGAGGTCGAAAGGAACGAAAAGTAGTACTCTTAGCCTTCGGCACCAAAGGATTAGTACTTGGGAGAAACGCAGTCTTGGCTGACGCCAAGTCGGTCACAATTTTGTTCAGATCATCTCCAAATAGTATATCTCCCTTAAAAGGGAGTACCTCCAAGGTCTACTTAGAGTCCAGGCCCACGACCAGGACCATAACCACAGAATCCAGCAAGCCAGGATAGACGTAGTAGATGCCTTGGCCGCCATAACGCCTGCATCAGAGGCCGCCTCCTGAATATAGTGGGAGGCTGTGGTAATATAGGACAGATATTGTCCGGCAGTGTCAGAAGAATTCAGAGGTAGCTCTTCCTCAATTGCTTGAACCCATGCTTCAATGCCTTTTGCAGCCAAAGAGGCTGCCATAGTGGGTCTATGTACAGCACCTGTAAGAGTGTAAATAGACTTCAAGCAACCCTCCACACACTTATCCATCGGCTACTTCAAAGAAGTGACGGTGGTAACTGGCAGAGTAGATGACACCACAAGACGGGCTACATGTGAGTCCACTGGTGGCGGGGTTTCCCACTTGTTACTCAACTCTGCAGAGATAGGATAACGAGCTAGCATCTTTTAAGACAGGGAAAATTTCTTTCCTGGAGAAGACCAGAATTCCTGACGTATGTCAATTAAATGGTCAGAATGTGGTAAGACTAATTTACTAACCTTCTGACGTTTGAACTTATCAGGTTTCTTAGACGTATCAGGAGGGTCAGTCTCATCATCAATATGAAGAATCAGCTTGATCGCCTCCACTAGGTCAGGAACATCAACCTGTGTTGTAGAATCTTCATCAGAAGCAGCAGTATCAGCATCTGATGGATCATTATATTCCCCATCCGAATCGGAAGAATAATCCAAAATATTAGTGGATTGTGAGGAAGAAATGGCCCGCTTCGATTACCCTTTGGTCCCAGTAGGTCGAGGGTTAGGTTTTTGTTTAACCAAGGACTGATTTAATTGCTGTAACTGGGTTGAAAGAGTATCCGCCCATGGTGGATTAACTACAGGGACAATATTTGGCTGTAATGGCACAGGAGGTCCCACAGGAACTATGCTTGTTACAAGCATAGTCAGCATATTTGAAAATGCAGCCCAAGGTGGATCTGCCACAGGTGCTGCGGGCTGACTAGGGGGTGCAGAACACCCAGTACCTGGACCCTCAGTAGAAATCATTTCCTCAGGTAAATCCGTGGCACCAGCACTGCATGATGCAGGAGCATCTGCAGATTTCCCGCCCTGTGCAGCAGACATTATTGGGAATGTAGCCTTAGGGCATAACAGTACAATATAGCCAGACAAACACATTACCTGACAAAAAAATACTGAAATATGTGACTGCAATTGCAGAGCACAAACAGAGGATTTAAGTGGTATGAGGTGACTGAAACGCACAGTGAAAAATACAAAACAGTATGGGGGTCATTCCGAGTTCACTAGCTGTTTTCGGTCGCAGCGCAACGTTCAGGCAAAAAAGTGGCACGTTCTTTCACAACGGCCGATGCAGTTTTGACCTTCTTACCTCCTCCCTGAAGTATGGCCACGCGATCCAGGAGAGCAGCAGCAGTGATGTGTGCCTGATGACCGGACCGCCTCCGCTGCAAGTACCCGGCAACCAGGGTGCGGGAGAATGCAGCGCTGCTGGGGGAGGTGATGGAGCCGCAGCACAGAATGTCAGCATGACATGCCTATGCTGCGGCCCTTGAAGTTTTCTTTCTTCTTAAAAAGCTCTTATTAGGGCTGCCCAGCGCAGCCCCACCTGTTAGCTGCCTGCACTGACCAACTTACACCAACTTACAAAACTGAGCTCAAGTGCCTGGAGGCGGGGCTATAGAGGAGGAGGGGCAGTGCATCCTGGGAACAGTCAAAGCTTTAGCTTGTTGGTGCCTTGGATCATGATCCAACTCTACACCCCGAAGTTATTCCCTGTGGAATACCAGTGTTCCCCGCTGTAGAAATATTAATTAATTTCAGACTGAGCCCCAATGTGTGACGCTGGGTGTTAACCCAGGTTAAAGTGTCCTGGATTAATTGGCAGAGGTTGGCAAGCTGTATGCCTCCCACGCTCACTAATGGTATTCCTCTTTACCCTGATGTGAAAGGCTGTCAAGCCCCCAATTTAAAAAAAATGTTTTGGTCACTTACTGTTGAATCCTTTTCGCTGAAGGAAGGCTGTGGGACACTGGACCATGAAGATTGCAGGCTGTGGCTGGAGTTTGGCACTTAAATTACAATAACTTTAAATCTAAGCTCCTCTCCCCTGCGACCCCATGAAGCCAGTACTTATTTAAGAGTCCAGTAAGGAGTAGCAGTAACCCAGTGAAGCTGTTAGAACAATATATCAAACCAGTAGGGTTCACCCAAGGTGGGCATCGCTGGAGGCAAAAACATGAAAACTATAAAAACGAGCAAACGTGTAGACAGAGGACCAAGTAGCTGCACAACAGGCCTATTATGTCGAAATCCTGTGTAGCGCTGCCAAAGAGGTCGCCATAATGGAATGTACTGACAAACGGTCTGGTGACGGTTGCCCCGTACTAGTATAGACTCCAGGGATGGCCGAGGGGATCCAACGCGCAATGGTCTTTATGTTTACGTTTATGTGCGCCATAAAGAACAAGAAGAGAATCGGTGCAGCGACAGAAGAAGTCTTGTCCAAGTAATTCAGCAGAGCTTGGACTTCACTTAGTAGAGCTAGATCATCCCAGTACAACACAAATTTGAAGTTAATTATGAACCAATAACACCTGTATAGTAGCATATAATAAAAATATTACATTTCAACAATAGCACAATCATATAAAACAGGTGCACAAATAAATATACATATACATAGATCATCCCAGTCAAAGGAAGTTGTTGAATGATATGAAAAACCAGAAAACTATTTCTTGGTTTAAAATCTTGGTTAAAGCCAAAACAACCTACAGCTAGAACGTAGGAACCATAAGGAAGACGAGAATAGGCGTCTTGCAAGACAAAGCCCCTAACTTGGAAACATGCTGAGCTAAGGCAATAGTCATATGGAAGACCAGCTTCCAAGTAACAGGACCAGGTTAAGATGCCACAGTACTAACGGCGGACAAAACGGTGGTTGAATACACACCACACCCTGTAAAAGGGTTCAAACCTCTGGCAGATGGGAAAATCGCTGCTGGAAATAAATTGACAGTGCAGAAAACTGTACTTTCATAGAACAAAGCTTTAAACCAGCTTCCAAACCCCTGTGAAGGAAGGCCAAGAATGAGAGGGGTGAAACTTGGATGTATGAACCCTTCTCTGTTCACACCAGCAGATGTAGATCTTCCACACTCTATGGTAATTGCGTGACAAAACCAGTTTCTGGACTCGTAGCATACTGCAGACTACCAAGGGAGAGTAGACTTTAGCTTTCAAAAGCTCGCTCTCAAAAGCCAGGTTGTTAAAATCAATCTAGGAAGTTCCTCATGTAGAAACTGTAAACGCTTTTTTACTTACAGGACTAAAAAGCATATACCTTAAACACACTTGATACACACTTAATATTAAGCCGCAGCGGCCGCAGTAATTAACCTTTCACCTTTATATTATTCACAAACCTTACGTACACAAGGTCGCACAGTGTACGCACTCTGCGCATGTACGCCTAAAGGGCGTAGTGACTACACAGTTTGCGTACACAGGCCTATACGCTGTTAGCACAATGCAGCAGCCAGAGTGGCTGCAAATACACTTTAAACCTTAGCAGGGAAAGGAAACACGACACCAGATTGTATTTAAGATGCTGGGTTCCGACATCACAACATATTATTACTGAAAGGGGGATTACAACAACAGCAACAACAATACAATAGATAAATGGCTACAGTCAATGGTACATAACAATAAATATGCAAGTGCGCAGCCAACAGCAGCAGGTATGAGGAAGGTCAATTCCTCAAATAAAAACTAGACAGTGTAAAAAGAGGATATATACCAGAGCTGGCTGAACAAATTAATAGAAAGATGGTTTGCTTCATATAAAATTAAAAACAATTTATTAACATATTTTATATAAGACAGTTAAAAAGAAAGGAATTCCTATTACCACTAGGTGGCAGTATAGATTGAGATTGTCTTATCTGGATAAACTGATTAGATAAAACGTCACTCTCATGAATTAACAATGTCCATTCCTTAGGGCTAGGACAGCCTCCCAATATGCATTCACTGTATTATGTAGATAGTTACCTGAGGAAGCTGGATTATACCAGTGAAACGCGTTGAGCCCATTTTATATTTATCTGGACTTCACTCTCTGAACCAACCCACGAGATTCCTGTCATCCTCCGGCAATTTCCACCAAACCGGTTTGATCCACATCTACAGCTTTAAATGGACTTATCCTAATGCTGATGCCCATCGTTATGTGAATCCGGTAACTATCTACATAATACAGTGAATGCATATTGGGAGGCTGTCCTAGCCCTAAGGAATGGACATTGTTAATTCATGAGAGTGACATTTTATCTAATCAGTTTATCCAGATAAGACAATCTCAATCTATACTGCCACCTAGTGGTAATAGGAATTCCTTTCTTTTTAACTGTCTTATATAAAATATGTTAATAAATTGTTTTTAATTTTATATGAAGCAAACCATCTTTCTATTAATTTGTTCAGCCAGCACTGGTATATATCCTCTTTTTACACAGTCAATGGTACATACTTGTTTGTTTTTCGCCGCGCTACCCAGTCTGGTCCTGGTCCTGGTAGATAGATAACTTTTAGAGTCTTGTGTGACCAGGCCTGCAGCTGGCTCCTTTTATACAATGTTCCAAAACTTAACACAATGGATAGTGTAATCTCTTTGTCCATTGGACACAGGGATGGTCATTTACAGTACAGGAGAGGTCATAGGTTGGTTTGAATAGGACGGCGATGTCTGTTCCAGATGCACTTGTGGGTGGTCTCCTCTGGGTTCCCGCCGCATACCTAATGTACAGTAAATACAGTTTATATCTATATTCTGTTCCTGCACATAACTATTCGCAGGAACGTGCGATCTTTTGCAAACCAACACCGGAATATTACCCTTAAAATACCCTACAGCTGGATACCAAACACCACCTTATAACCTTGTTCTGTCCCCTCCTATCCTGTAAAGGTGAATCCCTTTGTTCTGATACCATTTAAACTGTTGTAACTTGCTGATGTGGTGCAGGGAGACTATGTGTACATTGTGCACTATTTGGATTAAATATGTAATGTGTTTTGATGGCTTTTCCATGCGTTCACAAACTCTACCGTAAATACTTATACCACGCGCTAATGCGCAGGACCGCGGGAGCGACCATACGCAAATTGCGAATATGCGCACGCACGGCAGAACAAGTACACGCACGGAGGCCATCTGTGTGTAGTTTGTACGTGATGTGTGTACTGCAATATTTTTCGACTTTGACAAAACGGATCCTGTTGTAACAGGTCTGGATGAAGTAGCAGATGCCACCTGGGACATTTTGAAAAATGTCAGTGTACCACGACATGCGTGGCCAATCCAGAGCCACTAGGATTACTGTCACCATTGATCCTTGATGTACTTGAGTACCTGAGGCAACATTGGGGTCGGAGGAAACAGATTTGCTATATGAAAGTCCCACAGAACCGTTATGGTATCAACTGCATAAGCCATCGGGTCCCTGGATCTTGCACAAAACTGTGGAACTTTGAAGTTGTGTCAAGAGTCCATGAGATCCACCTGTGGACGGCCCCACTTCTGAACTGTTGGAAGACCTCTGGATTAAGAGACCATTCCCATGAGTGAAAAGTGGTTCTGCTGAGGAAGTCTGCTTCCCAATTTTCCACTTCTGGTATGAACACTGCTGAGAGTGCTGGAACAAAGGTCTCTGCCCAATAGAGGATTTGGGCTGGCTCTGCCATCGCTGCCATGCTCTTTGTGCCTCACTTATGATTTACACACGACCGCCATGGCATTGTCAGACTGAATATGAACTAGCCGGCCGGCCAGGACGGACTGGGCTTCCAATAGAGCCAAACAAAGAAAGTAATCTGAACAAGGATTGCATAGCAGCCCTCCTAAAACATGCCCTTACTCCAAAGGCACCTAAAGAAGACTGGCTTCATGGAGTTGCAGAGAGGAGGAGCTTAGATTTACAGTTACAGTAGTTTAAGTGCCAAACTCCACCCCAACCTGCAATTCCCATTGTCCAGTGTCCCACAAGCCTTGCTGAAAGAGAAATAGTAGATTTTCCCACCATAATCCAAAGGTTCTTACCAGTCAGAGAGGAAGACGAGAATAGGCGTCTTGCAAGGCAAAGCCCCTAACTTGGAAACATGCTGAGCTAAGGCAATAGCCATATGGAAGACCAGCTTCCAAGTAACAGGACCAGGTTAAGATGCCACAGTACTAACGGCGGACAAAATGGTGGTTGAATACGCACCACACCCTGTAAAAGGGTTCAAACCTCTGGCAGATGGGAAAATCGCTGCTGGAAATAAATTGACAGCGCAGAAAACTGTACTTTCAAAGAACAAAGCTTTAAATGAGCTTCCAAACCCCTGTGAAGGAAGGCCAAAAATGAGAGAGGTGAAACTTGGATGTATGAACCCTTCTCTGTTCACACCAGCAGATGTAGATCTTCCACACTCTGTGGTAATTGCGTGACGAAACCAGTTTCTGGACTCGTAGTATAGTGCAGACTACCAAGGGAGAGTAGACTTTAGCTTTCAAAAGCTCGCTCTCAAAAGCCAGGTTGTTAAAGTCAATCGAGGAAGTTCCTCATGTAGAAATGGATCCTGTTGTAACAAGTCTGGATGAAGTAGCAGATGCCACCTGGGACATTTTGAAAAATGTCGGTGTACCACGACATGCGTGGCCAATCTGGAGCCACTAGGATTACTGTCACCATTGATCTTTGATGTACTTGAGTACCTGAGGCAACATTGGGGTCGGAGGAAACAGATTCGCTATATGAAAGTCCCACAGAACCGTTATGGTATCAACTGCGAAAGCCATCGGGTCCCTGGATCTTGCACAAAACTGTGGAACTTTGAAGTTGTGTCAAGAGTCCATGAGATCCACCTGTGGACGGCCCCACTCCTGAAATGTTGGAAGACCTCTGGATTAAGAGACCATTCCCATGCCCTTACGCCAAAGGCACTTAAAGAAGACTGGCTTCATGGAGTTGCAGAGGGGAGGAGCTTCAATTTAAAGTTACAGTAGTTTAAGTGCCAAACTCCACCCCAACCTACAATTCCCATTGTCCAGTGTCCCACAAGCCTTGCTGAAAGAGAAATAGTAGATTTTCCCACCATAATCCAAAGGTTCTTACCAGTCAGAGAGGAGCTGGCCAGCTCTCGACAGACAGGAGTGTTTAAAGGACAGGGCCCGTGACTTACCCTTGTGTTGTTGTGCTGTGTCATTGTGATTGTAATTTCCATGCAGGATAAATTTGTTATGACTGATTATATGTTAAAGGTTGTGCCACACTACACACATTGTCATAAGTTGAGGGCAATGCTGTAGTAAGTGTAGGGGTGACACTGCAAGTTAGGGTTGGACCCTGCACAACTGTTTTGTGTACTCTTTCTCCTTACAGGGATCTGTAGGTGAATGAGCAGGCGAAGAACAAGAGAAATCAAAGTGAGCATTATCTGGGTCTGTTTTTCTCTTCCTGTGGAAGGTTGAATCGTCACCTGGTGCACGCCAGTGATTTTCACTTCAATTTGAAAAGTCTCAGATCGGTAGGCATGTTGGTCGGACGCTTAATCAGACTCCGCTGGAACTCCTCTGCCAGGGATGGGAAGTCAGTGTTCAAAGAAGCATACCCTGAGTTCCTCATACCTATAGAACAGGGGCGACGCACCCCTATTTTGTAGAATGGTCCCATTGCAGACCCTGCTCTACCCCCCCCCCCCCCCCCAAATCCCGCAGCACATCAATTATCCAGCAGTTAAGTGGAGACTGTGCAGTCCCATAAGTTCCTGGGATTGTACGCAAACCATCGAGTTTACGTACAGTGCATCTCTGTATCGGGGCTACTGATAATGAAAGTGATAGCAATGCACACAGAATGTTCACAGTGTAGTGTCCCCAGTTCACATTATGCCACATTGTAGTGTATCTAGTTCACATTATACCACATTGTAGTGCATCCAGTTCACATTATACAACATTAGAGTGCATCCAGTTCACAATATGGCACATTAGAGTACATCCAGTTCACATTATACCACATTGTAGTGCATCCAGTTCACATTATGCCACACAGTGCCCCTCAGAATCTTTTTTCTTTCCCTTGTATTGTGCACCACAATCCTGCTTCATGCAAGCCACTGCACAATCTGTTGTACGTCGGCCATGGAATCCTCCCAATGGAAATGCAGCACATCCAATGGGACAATCATACCACCCAATTCATCAAACACTAAATGGGGTTTATTTGAGGCTACACACTATAGGATGGTCGTTGTGATATCGCACAGTGTGTAGCCAGCTTTACATACATTTACAGAAGTCCTGAGAACAATTTTTTTGTTTAAACAAATACGATTTACTGAATGCCATCTGAAATATCAGCGGCTTTGTGTGTCCGACTCCAACTTATTGGGATAAATTTACTAAGATGAGAGTTCTATTTAAGATAGGCTGTTGCCCATAGCAACCAATCAGATTCTACTTCTCATGTATCTAGCACCTTCTATCTAGAGCATAATACCTGGAATCTGATTGGTTGCTGTGTGCAACATTCCATCTTAAAATGTACCCCATGGTTGGAAACAGCAGCATGTCTGATAGGGCATACTGTGGCTGGGAGAGAACTGTAGTACAGTGTGTCCAAAAAAAGCCTATACAAGACTCACATGACGTCGTCTAAGCGTCGTAAGGAGGTGTATATAATAATTCAGCGATCTCCACAAAAATGTCTTCTGCGTGAGGACAACTACGTAAACACTAGTTGGCTCTCTAGTGATCGTGACGCCAACAAGTTTCCACCAATCACCGCCTGAGAATGACCTAGCCAATTAACAACCAGGGTTCGGGGGGGTGGATTGGGGGAACTCGCGCCGGCTGATTGGCCTACCCCGGTTGACGTAGCTGCCATGTGACCGACGAGAGGCCCGGAGTTTGGAGCTGTGCAGTACTACCGCTGCTGCGGCCCGTGCTCCTTGTGACAGATCGCCGGCATCATGTCCTCCCCGCCCGCCTCTCCTGACTGCTTGGATCTGCCCCCGGGTGATGGAGAAGGCCCGGATACCGAGGTGGTGATCATACCGTGCTACACATGGGCTGCCTGGCCGTGAGAGGGAGGGGCTGGGTCGGGTCATGGGCGGGCGCTTACAGCTGCAATGTGTGTGTTTGTGTGTTGTGTATATAGATATACATACATACATACATACATACATACATACACCATATTATCCCTTTAAACCGGGACACTCGTGAATTATATAGGTTCTGTGGATGTTTATATCCATTTGAAGTCAGCCAGCCGCAGAACCGTGACTGTCCCGATATATATAATTTCTTGTGTTCATTTTCTGACTGCTGGCGATCCGACCCTGTGTTGTACGTAATGGGCATAGCACTGTTGACCCAAGAAATGGTGACATTATGGGGGCAGGTGCTGTGTCAGCATAGCTCTGCCAAGCAATACATAACGCTGTGTGGGAATGTTATGTCTAGCCGAGGCTCTGCCGTGGGTACACTAGGTAATGTGCAGTGTGTTAGGCTAGGCGATGCACTGGCGGCAAAAAATAAATAAATGATATATATCGTCACTGTCAGTCCCATGTATGAGCAGTCACACACAGGGAACTACATACTGCATCAGTGCTATGCTAATGGAATTCAGCGCAACACCTGTGATGACTTAGAAATTAATCTATCAAGCAGTGGAGAAGTTGCCTATAGCAACCAATCAGCGTTGAGGTAGCATTTATTAAGTGTGCATAAAATAATAGGTAGCAGCTAATTGGTTGCATGGGCAAGTTCTCCACTGGATTATACATTTACTCATTTTGTTGCTTGGAGCATCAACCCCATATATCAGAGGTATCCCAAACGCAGTCCTCAGGGCATCCCAATGGTCCTGGTTTTACATGTATCAATGCTTGGCCACAGGTGACTTAATTAGCACCTTAGTCAATTTGATTTAACCATCTGTGCTGAGCCATGGATATACCTAAATCCTGGACTGCTAGGGTGCCTTGAGGACCGCATTTGGGAACCTCTGCCATATATTGATACATTTAGCGTTAAGACCTCCCGCATGGCTGAGGTGAAGGACATTCGGATATTTGCCCTTCTTAGTTACTGGTGTGCGGGTGACTATCTTTTCCAGATGACTATAAATGGCTCTTTATTTGTCCAGAATGAACCCAGCAGGGCTATTCTGTAGAGAATCCTTCATGGTTTGCTAGTTACTTTCTCGCAGGTTGTCTAATGGGTACTATTTGGGTGCATTTTAGAGAGGATGGAAGTCCAAAGAGGTTGACCTATTTAAATTGAGTGCCTTTTTTTTTTTCCCCTCCAAAATGGTGCTGATAATGATATATTCTGTACTGTTAATAACTGTTAAATCTTTGTTTTGTTTTTTCCCCCTTCACATTAATTTTTTCATCCGGTTTGTTGTAAATCTTAAGGTGGTAACACACTAGGCGACGTGCTCAATGAGCGACGTTGTCTAGTGTTTCCCCCTCCTGGGCCGGGTGGTCGGCGGCAGTGCATACACACTGAGCGATGTGACGACCATATCGCTCAGTGACGTCATGCTGCGGCCGGGCCATGCAGACAGCTCTTAAACAGTCCAGATTGAGTGCATGCACGGCTGACAGCGAGGGCCGTTAACGACCCACAGGGCCGCCCATCGGTCGTCGTCGCCGGCATACACACTTGCCAAGAAAGTGAACAACGTCGCTCAGGAAGGGTGAAAATGAGCGACGTTGTTAATTTTATCGCCAAGTGTGTATAAACCTTAAGAACACTTTTCTGAATAGCATAATAACAATATTCTGTGTTTTGTGATGTAGAAATTAGAACAAACTTTTTTTTTTTGTGTTAATTTTTTTTTGTGGGGGGGGGGGGGTAGGTAAATTGATAGCCATTGCTACTAGTGGTGGGGTTCTGGAAAGCGTATCAGATTGCCATTTGCTAAATCCACCGATGTAATCAATTTAATATATGGTCATTGCCCTCGTTTGTGCCACCATTAATGACTCCACTGAATGTGACTGTTATGACAGTAATGCTTGTTGGTTTTTAATCTGTCTTCTTCTTTTCCTGCTGGCACTTCCCGCTTACTGCCAGTGGCTTCAGTATGCAAATGAGAGGTAGGATATACATTCACCAGCTCAGTATAATTAGAAGGCCCCTGACTAGGGATTGCCACGATCTTGATGTTAACATCAATGGTATGAAACAATGGTCATCCCTTCATTACTATGGAGAGGGCTGCCAGCCAATCAGTGACTGGGGGCAGGGCTTTGTGGGTGTCAGGGGTAGAGCATGCTCTGTGTCCCGACACAATCTGGGGAGTGGAAATTATCGGGTTGGACTTTACCATTGATGGCAGGAAAACATCTGGTTCTCCCCCCATCGATGGCTACAGTATGCAATATCAGTTATAGACCAACGATTATTTTTAGACCATCCCTATCCCTGTCACTGGGTTGAGTCAGGATAACAAAAAGTAATTAATAAAGCTCTTTCTCATTACTTTCTAAACTCTCATTCAGCTAGACAAGTTCTCTACTCTATTATCTCACCAAAAGAAAATAGATTTAGCCTAGTGTTCTTGAATCCTTGGTCATCCAGAGTCATTTCATGGAATCCATGAAAATACAATATCTAGCTATTGGTACGCAAGTCTTAAGCCCCCTTTGTAGCCTTGTTCCAAGTACTGGTCAGTGCATATTTCCTGCACAGAGGGGGTCATTCTGAGTTGATCGCTCGCTAGCAACTTTTTTTTTTTTTTTTGCATCAATAGTTTTTATTGAGAAAAAGATCATTTTTATGGGGTACAGAAAGAAAGGGGGGGCAAATAAAATAACACATTACAGAGGCAAAAAGGGGGGGTACATGGGGGAGGGGGGAGCATCCAGACCAGGAATAGGAACAAGTATATATAACATATCAATTACACCCAGCGGTAGGAAGGTGGTAAGAAGAAAACAGAGTTCATAGAGACATTATTATAAATCATAGGGCTTCGGTACAAGGAGCAATACAGGAGTAATATTCACATTGCATCAAGAAAATAGGATTCCGACACAGGAGGCCTAGGCATGTAGATATGAATACAGAGAGGGTAGGAAAGAGAATCCAGACTAGTGTTGCCCCGGTTTGGTGAAGGGAAGATATTGAACAGTACCTATGTGGAAGAGTAACCCAATAGACCTTCTTTCTAGCTTATCAGATGTTGTCCGGTTGTTCAATTAAACTAAAATGGGATGGGCTGTGCGAAGGTGGTTTATGGAAATATTGAGATCCTTCGCCGGTGGAGACATACTGATGCCACAGGGACCAACTTGTCTTGGGGGAGGGGGTGGTGCTGGAGGAGGGGATATATTCGGTTTCCATGAGAAAGTGATGATTCATCTTATAAATAACTTTTAGCAGGGTAGGGGGCGAAGGTTGTTTCCACAGCTGAGCCAGGTTGGCGCGAGCAGCTATTAGGATGTGTCCTAAAACATATCTGCTGGAGGGGGGGACAACATGAAATAATGCTAAGGTCAGGTCTGGCGTGAGATGAATGGATAAAACTTTATTGATCCAGTCAAACACCTCTGACCAGTATTTGGTAATCACGGGCATGTCCAGAATATATGGTAAATATGACCTACTGAACCACAGAGTCTCCAGCACTTATTACTACAGGAGGGCCAAAATCTATGTAGTCGGTCGGGTGTCAAGTATAGCCTATGTATCAGTTTTATATGCATTTCAGTATGATTTAAACATTTGGACATGGAGTAGGAAGCTAAGAAGATGAGACGCCAGTCATTCGGCGACAGGGTTCTTCCCAGGTCTAGTTCCCATTTTACTTGAGCGTTGGATTTGGAAGGAGAAATAGGGGTTATCAGTAGTTTATACCAAAACGTAATGTCGCCTTTGGATTCTATTAGGGAAAGGCGAGAGAAGAGGGTATATGAGGTTGTGTGCAGTGTCGGGGAGGTAGAGGGGATTGATCTCCACCAGTGTGCAACTTGCATATAGTGGAAGAGTTCTGTGGCGGGTAGAGAGAACTTTAATTGAAGAGCTGAGAAGGATAACAGAGAGAGTCCGTCGAGTAGGTCGCCTAGACATAATATACCTGCATGTCTCCGTTTAGATAGATTAAGATGGGGTATCATTAGTGCTAGTGTAGTAATGGAGATCTGAGTAATGTGAGATATGGGAGATGGTAAGGTGGCGGATAGTTTGTCCCAGGTTTGTAGTGGAGCTTGCGTGGAAGGAAGGAGATTTGCAAGGGCGGGCCGGAACGGCTTTGGGATGCGGAAAAAGTCCGCCAGGGGGAGTGGGTTTGCTCGAATTTGTTCAAGTTCCACCCAGCCCAGATGTGTTTGGACATCAAAATAATGTTTAGTGGAAGCCAGAAGAGAAGCTTCTTGGTATAGGAAAATATTGGGTAGACAGAGTCCTCCTAGCGCTCGTGGCAGAACCATTTTGGAGTGAGCCAACGAGGGTGGTTTTGAAGACCAGACATATCTAGACATGACAGAAGAACAGGTCTGGAGGGCCTTTTTTGGAAAGATGTATGGGATTGTGCGGAAAAGGTACATTAGTTTGGGTAGTAGGGACATTTTGAACGCAGCCATACGTCCAAGCCAGGAGATCTCATAAGATGACCAGGATTTTGTTAGGGCTTCTAACGTCTCTATCAGGGGGGAGAGATTGACAGTAAAGACGTCAGGAGTGGAGATAGGGATGTTTATACCTAGATACTTTATCGTGTGTTTCCGCCAATTATATGGAAAGGAAGATTGGAGGGTTAGGAGGGAATGGGAGAGGTTGAAAGGAAGGGCGTCCGTCTTGGTAGTGTTAAGTTTATAGTAAGAAGCTAAGCTATAGGCATCTAGAATAGAGTGCAAGACGGGGAGAGTTGTAGCGGGTTCAGAGATGAAAAGGAGAACATCGTCCACAAAAAGGCTTAGTTTATGGTGGGAGGAGCCAAATTGTAGAGCTGGAATATGGGGATTGTCACGTATTGTAATAGCAAGGGGTTCGATTGATAGGACGAATATTAGAGGGGATAAAGGGCAACCTTGCCTGGTACCATTTGTGATAGGAAAAGAGTCGGACAGGAAGCCATTGCTGAACACTCGGGCCGTAGGAGAACTATACAATGCTAAAATAGAGGCTAGAATATGATCTCTAAAACCAAATTGGAGGAGGGCTTCACGCATATTAGAGGGGATAAAGGGCAACCTTGTCTGGTACCATTTGTGATAGGAAAAGAGTCGGACAGGAAGCCATTGTTGAACACTCGGGCCGTAGGAGAACTATACAATGCTAAAATAGAGGCTATAATACGATCTCTAAAACCAAATCGGAGGAGGGCTTCACGCATGTACGTCCAATTCAGTCTATCGAAGGCCTTCTCAGCATCCAAGGACAGCAAGAGAAGGCCCTGATCCTTAGAGAGAGAGTCAATCAGGTTGAAGACCCTACGCGTGTTATCTGACGCTTGTCTTCCAGGCACGAAGCCAGTTTGGTCCGGGTGTACCAGCAATGGGAGAAATCTGTTGATACGTGTTGCAATCATTTTGGCATAAAGTTTGATATCGCAGTTAAGCAGTGCGATGGGGCGATAGTTGTGGACATAGGCAGGGTCCTTTCCAGGTTTAGGGATAGTAATAATACGCGCTTCTAGGAGTTCTGGGGGAAGGGAGCCGTAGTCAGAAAATGTATTGAAGAGGGCAGACAGGTGGGGGGAGAGAACGTCATGGAAAGTGGCATAGAAATCGGAGACAAACTCATCTGGGCCTGGGGCCTTGTTTCTAGGAGTGGATTTAATAGCCGCGGAGATTTCCGCTGCCGACCATGGGGCATTAAGTGTAGATACTTGCTCCTGAGTGAGAGTAGGAAAAGAGAGGTTGTTCAAAAAAGAGGAGATAGAAGAAGAGGTGGGTTGAAGGGTCAGTTGATAGGTTATAGAGTTCGGCGTAGTATTGCGCAAATCGGCCCGTTATGTCTCTAGGGTTTAATATCTTCTAGAACAACACAGAATAAAAATCTTTAATATCTTCTGTTTGGTGGGAGAGTAGATATATTTAATCTTATTCCTGGCTTGCTGAACCCGCAGTTTACGTGCTAACATTCTACCAGATTTATTACCGAGGAGATAAAATTTGTGACGCATCCTATTCAAAGCCGCTTGGGTGCAGGCGAGAAACAGTTTTTGAAGTTGACCCCGAACATTGAAGATTTCCTTTTTAAGAATTCTAGAGGGATGGGCTATGTTTTGGGTTTCGAGGTCTAACAGTTCAGCTTCTAGTTTCGCCTGTAATTGGCGGGCCTGTTTTTTGAGAGTGGCACCAGCTTGGATGGCAGCTCTGCGGGTAACAGCCTTAAATTCACACCAGTGATTAATAGTAGAGTTGTCCTGGGGGGAGTTAGTGGCTAAGTAAGAGTTAATGGATTCAAGAATAATTTTTTTAGACACAGGGTTATTTAGGAGATATGGGTATAGGCGCCACTGACGAGGTGGATTGCGGATATCATGGAGGTTCCATTTCCAGAGAACTGGAGCGTGGTCAGACCAGGTAATTGGTAAGATATCAACGTCCTTGGTTCTCTGGAGAGACCATTTGTCACATAAAATTAAATCTATTCTAGAGTAGGAATTATGGACTAGGGAGTGGAATGTATATTCCCGACCCGAGGGATTATGGGTCCTCCATACATCGTAAAGATCGAATTCAGTAAGTAGATTGCGGAAGGCTGAGGAGGGGCCAGAGTGAGCAGACGAAATAGGTTGGGAGAATTGACAAGATTTGTCCAATTTTCGGGTCTAGAACCAAATTATGGTCACCCAAAACAACTAGGGAGCCCTTAAATGTTTTACGTATGGTGAGAAACCATTTACGCAGGAAGGGGACTTGGTTAGAGTTAGGTGCATATAGGCATACCAATGTGACAAGCTTGTCGTCTAGCAGGCCGGTAAGAATAAGGTAGCGGACGCTTTTGTCTGAGAGTTGAGAATGGAGGGTAAAAGAGACATTCTTGCTAAAAAGGACAGCCACCCCGTTCCGTTTAAACGGTCCATTAGCGTAGTATCCCACAGGGAAGTTGCTGTTCTTAAAAAGAGGAGGGTTAACAGAAGAAAAATGCGTTTCTTGCAGTGCGACAACGTCTGCTTTTTGTTGGTGGAAGAATGTGAGGGCCAGTCTACGCTTGTTAGGTGAGTTCAGTCCCTTGACATTGAGGGATAAAAGGTTCAGCATTGGAAACACATATCAGGAATGAGAGAAAGAGATCTATATTGAACTAATTTAGTGCAAATGTACCGATTACCCGGGTGCAGCTGTAAATGGAGGAGTGAGCCATGTCTGGAGCTCGAAGGGAAGGGGGGCATTCGGGGAGTGGGTGAGGGGGGTTCAAATCGAGGACATAGGAGGGAAACCACGGAAAAAAAAGGTCCGGTATATTGGACCTGCATGACTACTGCAGGGAAGGGGGAAAAGGTTCAGGGACTTGCCGTAGTACAGAAAAAAGTGGAGGCGGGCTGGAGGAACATGCACCGCCACTCTAATATAACATCAAGAAGGATAGAACAGAAACACGTACATGTAAGGTAAATCCTCACTAATTAGCAGGTGAGTGTAAATGGGGCAACAACATATAATCGACAGGTAGTATCGACAAAACAAACTAGAACCCCTTAATAAAAGACATTTGTTGAACAACATGTGAAAGAGTAAACCTGTAACATATAGACCTGAATAAGAGTCAAGTAATTAGGCATACAAGGATATTAGAAAAAACTTGCCCCTCTCAGTAGAGGGGAAGAGGTCTATAACCTCAGTGGACCTGAGAAAACGATAACAGAATTTGAAAGGACCTTATGCAGTAATCTAATGGCTCAGATAGTCGACCATTCCTGGCGGACGGCAGCAGCTCGAGACGTTGCAGACGACTTCTGGATAGTTATGTCCCAATCTAGCAGCAATTTAACTCCCACATCTAGGGAGGAGATGACATAGGTCGATTCTTCGTATGTAACTATCAATTTGACCGGGAATCCCCAGCGGTATTGGATGTCATGGGACAGAAGGGCGAGAGTGATAGGTGTAAAGGCACGCCTCTTTGCTATGGTGGCAGCTGAGAATTCCTGGAGTATTTGAAGTCCTCCTAGAGTATCTGTGTTCTTGGATTCTCTAGCGGCCCTCATGATACGCTCCTTAACAGGGAAGAAATGCACTCGGAGGAGGGTGTCTTTAGGAAGGTCAGATGAAACGGTGCGTGGTCTAGGAAGTCGATGGATGCGGTCAATTAAAAGCTCCGTGGAATCCGCAGCAGGGAGGAGCTTCTTAAATAAAGCAGTGGCATTGGACTCCAATTCAGAGTTGGTGACTGAGTCAGGGATGCCCCTGATCTTGATGTTGTTTCGCCGTGATCTGTCCTCCATATCTGCCAGCTTAGACTTAAACTGGTCCAGATCTTGTTGTTGGTGATCGTGGGATGAGAGCAAGTAATTATGGGAAGCGACCAGTTCTTCCATCTTGCGTTCTAAATGGTCTGTCCTGTCCCCCAGCGCTACCAACTCGGTCTTGACCTCGCGGACGGCAGAGGTCAAATCTTTAGAAAGTTCTGACTTGAAGGCAGACAGGATCTGGCAGAGGGATCTCACGGTCAGGGGAGCATCAGATTTGCAGTCCACTCCTGAAACTGAAAGAGCGGAGGACAGGACACTTGATCCCGTGGGATCCGGCATGATGGAAGGAGGGGAGATACTTTGCAAGGGGGAAATTTGGAGGGGTTTCTGGGGGGGGGGGGGATTTTAGGAGGCATTGGATCTTTGTTTTTTTTAGGAGGCATTTTTCGTCAGCAGGAACGTATCTAGAAGGCAATAAGAGGCGCACCTCGGGGGTCGGGTCCAGTCGGAGAGCTGGGGTGAAACAGGAGTACTCAGTCACATTGATAACATGTACGTGTGTATTAGGCAAACATGAGTGGCGGTGGGAGAAGCTAGGAGCACTTACATTATGGAGGCTTCACATGTGTAGGGCAACAAGGCCACAGTAGATGACTTGAAAGTATAGGATGCGGTTGGAGCGGGATGTATCGGTACACAGATCAACAGTTCTGTAGGGGTGGAGATAATCACTTCGGGGACAGCAAGGCAAGAACGGGCCGCAATTTCTGTCCTCCAGGCCCTGGGGACGTTGAGGTGGCCGAAGCTGTAAAGGCTGGCACTGTCTCACCCTGTGTGCGCTACACAATTCTAAGATCCCTTCTTTCCATATAAGGGGGGGGGGGGGGGGCGCTGTGGAGAGGGCCAGATACGATGTCTCCTCAGTGCTGGAGTGGGAGAGGGAGCTAGCGGCCGTGCACCACCCCGGATGTAAGCTTCGAGTGGCGGGGGTGGATAATTGCCGGCACCCCACACCTCACGGGTGTCACCGGCGGACGAACTCCTCACCTGAAGGGCTCAACCTCCGGGCCTCAGGGGAGCCACAGGGCAGGGCAAGCCATGGGTCGCACTCCCGGCGGGCAGGACCCCCGGTATTCAGGTGGGGTAAATGGAGCTGAGGTTCTGGGGCCGCGCGGCGGGCCGCCGACCGCGGCACGTATCACGAGCTGAGCAAGTCCCAGAGGGTGAGGCACGTAGGGAGGTGAGAGAAGAGGCTGATGGAGGCGACAGGGGTGAAGTGCTGTGGGGCAGCGGCAAGCCCGGGCAGCGTCCGCATACTACTCTGAGGGCTTCAAGATGGCCGCTGGTGGGTGGACGAGTAGAGGGGCCTGTGCAGGAGTCGCCGCTCCCGTGATGAGGCAGCTGATTTACCTCGTTCCTTTCGTGGCTGGAGGTCTGGAGCAGGCTGGGGAGTGCTGTTGTCAGGCGCAGGTGAAGAGGCACGGCTCCACGGGTCCCATTCTGGGCGCGTTCCGGAGCTCGAAGTCGGGCGGACCCCAAACTCAAGGCCCCGGTCTCGGATCCCGTTGTAGGCCTCAGTCGTCAGAGGGGTGCTGCGGCCTCCCAGCAGAGTCCCCGCGTCTAGGGTGCTGCCCACGGCCATGGGTTGAGTCAGTTAGGATGGGTTTAGATGAGGGGTACCGCCGGAACCAGCCGTTTTAACCCTCTATTAGCAGGAGCTCTGGTGTAGCACAGCCTCTCAGTGCAGCGTCCAAGCCACGCCCCTCGCTAGCAACTTTTTGCAGCGCTGTGATCAGATAGTCGCCGCCTATGGGGGAGTGTATTTTAGCTTTGCAAGTGTGCAAACGCTTGTGCGGCCGAGCAGTACAAAAAAAGTTTTGTGCAGTTTCTCAGTAGATCTGAATTTACTCAGCCGCTGCGATGACTTCAGCCTATCCGGTCCCGGAATTGACGTCAGACACCCGCCCTGCAAACGCTTGGACACGCCCGCGTTTTTCCAACCACTCCCTGAAAATTGTCAGTTGACACCCACAAACGCCCACTTCCTGTCAATCTCCTTGCGATTTGCTTTGCGAATGGATTCTTCGTTAAATCCATCGCCCAGCACCGGACCGCTTTGTACCTGTACGACACGCCTGCGCATTGCGGTGCCTACGCAGTTTTGCCAAGTTTTAACCTGATTGCAGCGCTGCAAAAAGTTGCGAGCGATCAACTTAGAATGACCCCCAGAGTCCTTTGGGGTGCAACACTGTAAATGTCTCTCTAAGCTAGTCAGTACAGTGAAAGAGTAATTTAACATATGCTGTCTAGCTAAATGCCTTGTGTGTCTTTGCTCTTCCTCCAGCCAATCCTCTGTCTTGTGGCTGGCAATCTGGTCTTCGTAGGACCTTCACTGTTATCGTACCCTGGGTGCTAAACGGAACAATCCCTATTAAAAAGAATTGGGGGGAAAAAAATCCTGTTACAATATCTTGAATGATAAACATGTAAACAAGCAATTTTAACATTTGTCCGTATGAAATGCGGTTGCAACACGTTCATCTTAAGTTCGAGCAGCACATTCTACTCTTAAATGACAGCTATAGCTAGAAGTTTACATTTTTCATAGAAGATGATAGTTTTACGGTGACTTTCTGAGGCAGTTTGGTTAAAAAGTGAAATAGGTTATTTCCTTCCCTAGTTGTTAAAAACTGAATCGGAGTATAAAAGGTTGCTGATATAAGACAGACGCTAAAACAGCACTCGAGTTACTACCTACACACTTGCTGTGGCATCTATGTCCACGCTTCTATGTGTGAATCCTCTAACTGTACAGGACTCTTGTGATACCTAAGGGACTGCGGCCGGTACCACTGGTTGGAGGATGTGGTCACAGGTTTTAAAAAGGGGGTAATATAATTGTGTCATTGTGTGCGTCTTCCAGATTCCGAAACTGCTATTTACCCTGGATGAAATCAGAGAGCGTTTGTGTATTATATACACTTATATACACAACATTGTATACAGTAGCTCACAGTATGTCCTGGAAATTGTTAGTTTTAGAGATGTACAGTAATAACTAATGGTTTTAGGCCAGTGAGTAATGCTTTCCTTACATTATGTGCACCAATACAGTAATTCAGGGCAAGGATTTGTCTTGTATGGCAGCACATTTTGGGATATATATGCTACAGTGTTTGTACAGTAGTAATATTCTGTCTGAATTTGTTTTTATTAATATTGCGCT
This sequence comes from Pseudophryne corroboree, assembly GCF_028390025.1. Classification (NCBI taxonomy): domain Eukaryota; kingdom Metazoa; phylum Chordata; class Amphibia; order Anura; family Myobatrachidae; genus Pseudophryne; species Pseudophryne corroboree. The sequence continues at coordinate 124,560,122 of NC_086447.1, forward strand.
GAGATATACTTACTCCTTACATTACCTTTTTATAGATCCCGGAAGACCTAACTAATGATGAGAGCAGTATGAAAAGTGAGTGGCCCAATCATATTTTATTTTTTTTTTACCTTATGCCACATCTATTTTCTGTTCTCTTTACTGCGTATCCTGTCTCTGTCTGTCTGTCTGTCTATCTATCTATCTAAAGACTAATGCTGCTTTTCTCCTCTATGGGTTGAATTCAAGTGTTTTGTACTCCAGCGGCCACTAGATGGCGTCCGACGGAGGAATTTAAGTGTTGCTCCGTTCAAGCATGCACAGCCGCCAGTGCTGACATTACTGTTCCGTCATGTTAACGGGCTGGTAACTAGTATGTATGTGTATGCATATAATATATATCCTGGTTTCACAGGGCAGTGCCAAATTGGGATTGCTTTTGTGGAGAGAGAGAGAGACAAAGGGATGGAGCAGGTAGTGGTGTAGGTGTGGGGGGCACCCTAGTAAATGGGCTTGGGATTTGCGTCAGCTTTGAGCTGGTGATTGTCATTTTACACCTTCATGTGACACGTCAGCTGAGGCTTAGGCCATCATGTTGGGTGGTCTTCAGGTTGACGGCGGCTGGCCTCCCTGCGACCACCATACCGGCGCCGGAAATCTTTTCTTCCTCTTGGGGGTCCACGACCCCCCTGAAGGGAGAATAGATAGCGTGGCGCGCCACCGTGCCCGCAGCGTGGCAAGCGCAGCTCATTTGCGCTCGCCCAGCTGACGGTATGCCGGCGGTTGGGATTCCGGCGCCGGTATGCTGGTGGCCGGACCCCGACCGCCGGCAAACCATACTACACCCTATCATGTTCATATCTTTGTTTTCACTAAGAAATGGAATGCATTTTGTTTGTATTGTACAGTCCTTTCTGTGACCTAAGTTGTCGCATAGCCATGAACCATCAGCCATGTGTAACGAAGTGTCTCACTCACAGTAAGTTACTTACAGGGTTTATTCCGGCTAGGGCCCTGTCTGTGGAGTGTGTGTGTGTGTGTTTATTCCGGGTGTATCAGATTACTTTAACACTCAAAAAACACACTTGTACAGATGTGTCCTCATACATCCAGCCTGCATACGCCATGTGTCATGAGATGCCTGGTCTGAGTGAGCCGCCAGGTCCCAGGCAGCTCCGCTAGCATTGGGCGTCTTTTTGCCTAAAATCCTTCTACGTAGCAACTCGGGGGCTATTTCAGATCTGATTGTAGTTGTGCTAAATGTAGCACATCTACGGTCAGTTTCTCAGACATGTGGGGGGGGGGGGTCGCCCAGCACAAGGCTAGTTTGCCCCGTATGTCAGGTCCCCCCTCAGCAAGGGTGCAAAAGCATCGCGCTGAAGCTGTATACAATGCACAGTGGAAGTTTTCATAGAAAAAAGTCACAGCTGCTGCATTGCAGCAATTCATATGCATATTCAGACACACTGTCACACACAGATATACAAGTGTTGTGTATCAAATTTATCTGCAGAGTCTACTGATGCGTCCGAGTCGCATTGTGTTGCAACTAGGACCCATTTTCGGCAAAACAAAAAAATAGGTATGATTTATGGGGACACATCTCTGTCAACTGGCCACTGAAACACTGATCTTTGTGTGTGTAGGTGTGGTGTTAGAATGTATGCTCCAATGGAGCATTCCCTGAGGTGTGGGATGAACTCTTCTCCATAAAACACTTTATAATAGGGTGACACGATATAAATAAACCGTATATAGGGGGTCATTCAGACCTGATAGCACGCTACCTTTTTTTGCAGCGCTGCGATCAGGTCAGAACTGCGCATGCGTATGCTCCGTAATGCACAGGCGCGTCGCACCCCAGCGACGTGGATCGCCGGACAGCGACAGGTTTAACGAAGAAAGTGATCGCCCATGCAATAGCAAGAAGATTGACAGGAAGAGGCCATTTGTGGGTGTCAACTGACTGTTTCTGGGGAGTGTCCGGAAAAACGCAGGCGTGCCCAGCCGTTTGGAGGGAGGATTCCTGACGTCTGCTCCTGGCCGGATCATCGCAGCAGCTGAGTAAGTCCTGAGCTGTGCAGAGCAGCTCTGTGCACATCCGTTCGCACCCCTGCACTGCGATTACCCCCTCCCCCTGTAGGAGGTGACTACCTTCACAGCACTGCAAAAACCGCCTGCATGTGATCAGGTCTGAATCACCCCCATAAGCTGTAAATGGTGCTAGCTGCGTGTGTAAACTGGAGATATTTGTAGTATATTGTCAAATTCAACTTGAAGTTCTATATTACCCCATATTGGGGAACAATTTAATCCTAATCCTCCAGTTACCTGCTTCCAATTGGGACAGATTTAGGAGAGCCTCGTTCCCCTCCAGGGCAGGTAATGTGCGCTCTATTCTTCTCTCTTCTATTTGCCCAATGTGCGGAATGCTGGCCAAACTTTTTTTTTTTTTTTTTAAAGGGGCAGTCATTTACAGTGCATAACTGTGCCCTGTAAATGACTTCCCCCTTTAATAAAAGTAATTCCACACGTCTGGTGAACTCGGACTCCATTACATCCTGCCCATAGAGGATTCCCCTGGATCTGTGGTCTGTTTGTTGGTGCTGAATATGGCATATGCCTGTGTAATAGGTTCCTGTGAGCCTTCCGGGCTAGTGTGATGACTTTCCTAGGACTTGCCCATAGCTGTTATTTCAGTTATTCATATTGTTCTTGCTTATGGAATGCTTCTCTTCATTAGACATTCAGATCCCTGACAGGACGTTTGCCTTGTTCTGTTTCAGAGTCTCTGAAGTTACCACGCCCTCGGTTTGATGTCTCTCTGTTCTACTTAACCAGAAAATTCATGGACATCATTAAATCGGCGCCAGAGGGAGTTGTGGCTCTAAACGATGTTGCTAAACTGCTGGGAGTAGGGAAGAGGAGAGTATACGACATCACCAACGTATTAGATGGGATCCATCTCATTCAGAAGAGGTCCAAGAACGTCGTCCAGTGGGTGTAAGTGGTCTCGTATGATGGTATCTTTAAGCTGCCGTTGTTTCCTTAAGGAGTGTTGTGCATTGCGGAAGGTATGCTGGCAGTAATATTTCTATATATAGCCAAGATATGGAACTGTGGTGCAGAGAAAAATAACTCTGCACAGTATGAAAGCATTGCCATTAAGTTGAAAGGCTTTTAGTGACGTGATTTGTGCTAATGCAATCAATTTTATCGGATTGACATTCAGAGAGGATGCTTTTCAACAGTTAGATGGACTAGAATGCAGTAGAGGCAGGTTCGTGCATCTATTGGGACTTGGGTGCTGTATATTTAGAATTATATAATGTTATTACCCAGTAACGCAGTGTTCCTCCCTGTAGTGTGTAGCACTGTGTATTGTGACCTTAGAATTCCTCAGTGCTGGGGTGTTTTGTGGAGTGTTTCTAAATGTTCTTGTCCATCCCAGAACTGGAGTGATCTGGGGAAGTGTAACTATTCTAATACAGTTAAAGTGGATTTCTGATCCGTTTCATAGTACACTTTCTGCAGCGGGGGTACACTGGTATTCCACAGGGAATAACATTTGGGTGTAGAGTTGGATCTTGATCCAAGGCACCAACAGACTAAAGCTTTGACTGTTCCCAGGATGCACTTTATCGCCTCCTCTATAGCCCCGCCTCCAGGCACTGGAGCTCAGTTTGTAAGTTGGTTCCTGCAGTGCAGGCAGCTAACAGGTGGGGCTGTGCTAGGCAGCCCTAATAAGAGCTTTTTTAAGAAAAAGATGACTTAAAGGGCTGCATCACAGACACTAAATGCTGTGTATGTCATGCTGACATTCTGTGCTGCGGCTCCATTACCTCCCCCAGCGGCGCTGCATAATCCCGCGCCCTGGTTGCCGGGTACTTGCAGCGGAGGCGTTTAGGTCATCAGGCACACATCACCGCTGCTGCTCTCCTGAATCGCGTGGCCGCACTTCAGGGAGGAGGAAAGAGGGTCCCCCAGGTGGGACCCGCCGAAATCGCAATCCGGTCGCGGTCCTAGGAGACGGACCATGCTGCTGTCGTGGACACTATGGCCTTGCAGGGACCCCACTATATCCACCAGGGCAGGGTGCATAGGTTGGATTTACTAAAACCCGTTTATTATAGGCTCCATAGTACCCGGTGGTGAAGTCCACCAGAGGGGAAAGGGCGCTGACCTGTAGCTCCTCCCCCAGCCGCCATCTACAGCAGATGTTCCCGCCCTGGAACTGCATCTCGCTCTCTCCCTCACTCCCTGTCGGCGTTTGGGCGCCATTTCACAGAGCTGCGCTGATCCTGGGACTGCTGGGCACTGTCTCCTCTGTAAAGACACCTGCCTCATCAGTGCTGTGCATTTACAGGACACTTAAGTATTCTACATGTCGTTTAGACAGCGTTAGTTGAGAACAAGTACTAAATATTCATATAGTAGTGCACAAGTACTCTGTGATATACATCCAGTGTTTACTGTGCATTGTCATATCTGTATACATACATATCTCTATGTAGTATTACTAGTCCAGTGCAGTATTAGGGGTATATTCAATTTAAAGTCTGATCCATTTTCACATGTATTTGTCGGAATGGATCCGACAACCCCTATTCAAATCTCATCTTAATTCGACTTTTCAAGTCGAATTGAGATGAGGGACGCAGAGGAGGAGGGGGGGGGGGGGGCAGCCGCGGGGAGACCAGCGGGGGACAGCCGCCGGGAGACCAGCGGGGGACAGCCGCCGGCAGTCAGAGGAGATCAGCGCTACAGATGGATGTCACTCAGCTGCCCGACCTCACGGCAGTGTCCACCCGGCTCCAGCAAGCTTGCTGGAGCCGGGTGGACGCTGCCGTGAGCGGCACGGCTGTGTGTCATCCTGCTGCATCGCTGTGCTGTAGCGCTGATCTCCTGTGGCTGCCCGTGGCTGCGCCCCCCCCCCCCTCCTGCTCCTCCGGGTCCGCATCTCAGTCCGATATTTTTTGATGTCGGACTGAGATGGTCGAAAAGGGGGCCAAAACCTGTCAGTTTTGGCTCCGTTATCGACACAAGCACGTGGATTGGCAGCTATACCGCCGATCCACGTGCTTTTCGACAAGTCGAATTTTTCAACTTGTCGAAAATATTGAATAGGTCGGAACCCCTTCCGACCTAAAAAAAAGTCGAAAACTGCCGTCTTTTCGACAGACAGCAATTTTCGACTTCAATCGAATATACCCCTTATGTCACAACTGAGGGTTTAGGCTGACGAGAGGAAGCCTCAGTTGTAGGGCTGAGATGAAATTAAACCTGGAAGGTTTAATCAGACCCCTGGACATGTAAGTGCAGAATGATTACCCGAAGGTGTGACCATGACAACCAGTTTAAAATTCAAAATAAAAGTTTATTAACAGACTCCGTGTGATAACAAGCAGTATTCAAGTTTAGCAAAGACAGTGGCAAATAACACAGTTCCTGGAATACATAACCATAGAAGGTTTCTCAGAGCACTGGTAGGTTTAGAACAGATGTAAAAGTCCTTTGATGGAATCACCTTACCAGGCCTGGTTGTAGTTGTAGAAATAGCCAAGGAACATGCCAGTAGTTGTAGCAGGTGAATCTGTAACTTGAGTATGCTGCTGTATCAGCTGGATGGAACCAGCCAGGTGGTAAGACACGGAGTGGATGCTGAGTGGAATCAGCCAGGTGATGAAATGCAGAGTGGCTGCTGAATGGAATCAGCCAGGTGATAAAACACAGAGTGGATGATGTGAGATGCTAGGGAGCGTAGAAACAGAATAGCTGAAAGATGGTTACCGGTGGTAGTGGATACTGCTGGTAAGATAGGATCCGCTGGATCAGCACCGGTGTTTGGTAGAAGCTGGAATCAGTAGAAAGCTGGCTGCTTGGAAGCAGATAGTAGATAGCTGGAAACTGGACAGCCACGGAAGGCTGTAGAGTCAGGCTGCACTGCAAGATGGAAAGCAGGTGCGGGTCTCTTTGTGGATGCTGGAGACAGGAACTGGAACCTGGAAAAACAAGCCACAGGAGAGAGAGACTGGAACAAGGTATGACATTCAAAGCACTGACCTCTATCTGGCCCAGACACAGGATACTTATACCTGCTGCTATGCAGGCATTGGCTGGGCAATTATGCAGATTCCAGAGACGGTGGATTGGAGGAATTGGAGCATGTGATCAAATCCAACATGGCTGCGCCCATGCTGGAACCTGGAGGGAAAACTGGTTTGAAATGAAATGTGCAAACATAATGATAATGGCGGCGCCGGCCGCGGAGGACAGGAGACGCCAGATGACAATTATATGCTGAGACACTTGGAGGACGGCAGAGGCCGCGGCAGGCATGATACATGATTCTGAGAACCTGCAGCAATAACACAGTAACGGCGGCGGAGGACGGGAGACGCCATGTTGGATTCAAACATGGCGCCGCTGTGGTAGTGTCTCAGAATGACAGGAGGGATGTGCAGAGTGTTGACACAGATGAGATCCGGATTTGGAACGCTGGGCCAGTCTCAGAAGACACCTAAACGGCAGGTAATGGCGTCCAGATACCCGGATCGTGACACCTTATTGTTTATATGTAATAATTTCTGCATTGTACCTGTGACTGTGTGTGCCTATGGCTGCTGTGTGGATTCTTTTCTCTGTATCACACATATTGCTATCACTATATTCTGTGCCCTGGGGGTCTAAGTACGTCAGGGTCTCATATACCCATATAGTGTTCCACAGGATATACTGTTTTGTATTTTTTACTGTACGTTTCAGTCACCTCATACCACTTAAATCCTCTTTTTGTGCTCTGCAATTGCGGTCACATATCTTAGGGGGTTTTTGTCAGGTATTGTGTTTGTCTGGCTATATTGTGCTGATACACCCTAAGGCTACATTCCCAATAATGTCTGCTGCACAGGGTGGGAAATCCGCAGACGCTCCTTCATCATGCATTGCTGGCGCCACAGATTTACCTGAGGAAATTATTTCAGCTGAGGGTTCAGGTACTGGGTATTCTGCACCCCCTAGTCAGCCTGCAGCACCTGTGGCAGATCCACCTTGGGCTGCATTTTCAAATATGCTGACTACACTTGTAACAAGACTTATGTACCCTGTGGGATCTCCTGTGCCATTACAGCCACATATTGTCCCTGTAGTTAATCCACCATGGGCGGATACTCTGTCAACCCAGTTACAGCAATTAAATCAGTCCTTGGTTAAACAACAACCTAACCCTCGTCCTACTGGGACCAAAGGGTCATCTAAGCAGCCATTTCTTCCTCACAATCCACTAATATTTTGGATGATTCTTCCGATTCGGATGGGGAATATACTCATCCATCAGATGCTGATACCGCTGCATCTGATGATGATTCTACAACACAGGTTGATGATCCTGACCTATTGGAGGCGATCAAGCTGATTCTTCAGATTGATGATGAGATTGACCCTCCTGATACGTCTAAGAAACCTGATAAGTCCAAATGTCAGAAGGTTACTAAATTAGTCTTACCACATTCTGACCATTTAATTGACATACGTCAGGAATCCTGGTCCTCTCCAGGAAAGAAATTTTCCCTGTCTAAAAAGATGCTAGCTCGTTATCCTATCTCTGCGGAGTTGAGTAACAAGTGGGAAACCCGGCCACCAGTGGACTCGCATGTAGCCTGTCTTGTGGTGTCATCTACTCTGCCTGTCACCACCGTCGCCTCTTTGAAGGAGCCGACGGATAAGCGTGTGGAGGGTTGCTTAAAGTCTATATGCACTCTTACAGGTGCTGTACATAGACCCACTATGGCAGCCTCTTGGGCTGCAAAAGGCATTGAAGCATGGGTTCAAGCAATTGAGGAAGAGCTACCTCTGAGTTTTTCTGACACTGCCAGACAATATCTGTCCTATATTACCACAGCCTCACACTATATTCAGGAGGCGGTCTCTGATGCAGGCGTTATGGCGGCCAAGGCATCTACTACGTCTATCCTGGCTCGCCGGATTCTGTGGTTACGGTCCTAGTCGGTGGACCTGGACTGTCAGAAGACCTTGGAGGTACTCCCTTTTAAGGGAGATATACCATTTGGAGATGATCTGAACAAGATTGTGATGACTTGCCGTCGGCCAAGACTGCGTTTTTCCCAAGTACTAATCCTTCGGTTCCGAAGGCTAAGAGTACTACTTTTCGTTCCTTTCAACCTCCAGGTAAAGCAAAGGGTCAGGCGTACCCGAGAGGCTCACACTTCCAAGTCTTCTAAGCCCAAACCTAAACGTTCTTGGACCGCCCGTCAGCCTGCTTCCAAACCGGACAAGCCTGCTGCATGACAGGAAGGCCTCCCCCTACTTAACCTTAAATCTTTGAACAAATTTCTGAGGGTGTCCAAATTCTGTATGGAAACTCTGCGCTCTGTTGTACTGGCTTTGGAATCCAAGGACTATATGGTATCCCTGGATATACAGGATGCTTACCTACACATATACCTATTGCCATGTCCCATCAGCAATATCTACGGTTTGCTATTTGCAACCTTCATTATCAGTTTCAAGCCTTGCCTTTTGGACTGACCACGGCTCCTCGGATCTTCACCAAGGTCATGACGGCCCTTCTCCGCTGTCAGGGTATCTGGATCCTGGCGTATCTGGACGACTTGTTGATCCTGGTGAACTCCCCAGAGGTCCTCCTCCGTCATCTGTAACTGACGGTCCAATTCCTACAAGACCACCGGTGGCTCATCAACTGGAAGAAATCCTCACTGGTCCCTGCTCAGAGCATGGTGTACCTGGGGGCATTACTGGACATACACATACACATACACATACACACATACACACATACACACACACACACACACACACACACACACACACACACACACACACACACACACACACACATATACACACACACACACACACACACACACACACACACACACACCGTTTGTTCTTGTCTCCAGAGAAGGTCCTGAAACTTCAGGACAGAATCAGATGCTTCCTCTCTCGCCAGAGAGTGTCGATACACTCGACGATGCAAGTACTAGGCCTCATGGTGTCTGCTTTTGACATGGTAGAGTACGCTCGGTTTCATTCCCGCCCTCTGCAGAGGTTAATTCTTTCCAAGTGGGACGGCCTGCCTCACCGGATCTGGTCTCAAATGATCTCCTTGACTCCGGAGGTTCGTCTGTCACTGAGTTGGTGGCTAAAGGACCGACAATTGAGCAGGATTTGTCCCTTCTGGATCGCCAAATGGGTCCTCCTAACAACGGATGCCAGACTGCGGGGTTGGAGCAACACTCTCTCCAGGGTCGGTGGACCAGGGAGGAATCTCCCCTCCCGATAAACATTCTGGAATTGCGGGCAGTGTTCAAGGCGTTGACACTGGCCCTGCCTTTTGTACAGAACAGGCCTGTTCAAGTACAATCGGATAACGCCACAACGGTGGCGTACATATCTCATCAGAGCGGCACTCGAAGCCGCATGGCAATGATGGAAGTGTCAAATTCTTTGATGGGCAGAACGCCATCTGCTAGCAATATAGGTAGTGTTCATTCCGGGGGTCCTCAACTGATAAGCGGACTTCCACAGTCATCAGGACATGCACGCCGGGGAGTGGAGTCTTCATCCGGAGGTCTTCCTACTTCTTGTGGACAAGTGGGGTCTACCAGATGGCGTCTCGACACAATCACAAGGTTCCAGTCTTTGGAGCAAGGACGAGGGATCCTCAAGCAGCATTTGTGGACGCACTGGCAATTCCATGGAACTTTCGGCTGTCATACGTGTTCCCTTCAGTTTCACTCCTGCCCAGGGTACTAAGGAAGTTCAAGCGAGAAGGAGGAATACTGCTTCTAGTCGCTCCAGCGTGGCCCAGACCGCGTTGGTTCTCAGACCTGCAGGGTCTCTCGATCGAGCGTCCTCTTCTACTTCCTCAGCGCCCAAACCGCCTCGTTCAGGGCCCTTGTGTTTACCAGGACCTGGCAAGACTGGCTTTGACGACATGGCTCTTGAAGTTTCAGAATTACGATGCATACAAGTTTAGTACTTCCAGACTTTTGGCTTTTTTGCAACAAGGCCTGGATTTAGGACTTCGCCTGGCCTCCCTCAAGGTTCACATTTCTGCCTTGTCGGTGTGGTTTCAGCGAAAAATTGAATCTATTCCTGACGTTCATACATTCACTCAGGGCGTACTATGGATTCAGCCTCCCTATGTCCCTCCTGTGGCTCCATGGAATCTGTCTATTCTTAATGCCCTTCAAGAGTCTCCGTTTGAACCATCCAAAGAGTGGTCTTTGGTTGTGATACGGGCTCTCCTTATATATGTAGAAAGGACTGCCTCTATCAGGTGATCAGATTCTCTTTTTGTACTTTTTGGTTTTCACAAACCTTGCTGGCCTGCAAATGAGCAGACCTTGGCCAGATGGATTAGAATGGTAATTGCACAAGCTTATGCGCAGGCTGGACTCCCAGCTCCTGCTGCCATCAAGGCCCATTCTACTCGGTATGTTGGACCTTCTTGGGCGGCCCGCCATGGCGCGTCCGTTGAACAATTGTGCAAGGTGTGCCTACGTGGTCCTAAGTGAACACGTTCATCAGATTCTATACGTTTGATACTTACGCCTCCCAGGATGCTTCCTTTGGACGCCGGGTACTTGTGCCCGCTACAGTGCATGTCCTCCCATGAGGGACTGCTTTAGGACATCCCCAATGTATTCCCTGTGGAATACCAGTGTACCCTGCTGCAGAAAAGGAGATTTATGGTAAGACTTACCATTGTTAAATCTTTTTGCGAGGTACACTGGTTTGCACAGGGCGCCCACCCTGACGCACTTTGCTTCTTTTGGTTTGTATGGCATTAGCCGCTAGTCCCTTCTCCTGTCGTGAGAATGTGGGTCTATGTAACTAACATCTACTGTCTTTCTTACCTGCTACTGCATTGGACTGGTTAATAAAACTGAGCTCCAGTGCCTGGAGGCAGGGCTATAGAGGATGCGATGCAGTGCATCCTGGGAACAGTCAAAGCTTTAGCCTGTTGGTGCTTCGGATCAAGATCCAACTCTACACCCTGATGTTATTCCCTTTGGAAACCATTGTACCTTGCTGAAAGATTTAACAATGGTAAGTCTTACCATAAGTCTCCTTTTAGCTGGTGTTCTGTTAACGACTGAACATGTTGGACGTGTTATTACTGTTTTATTTAGGGGAAGAGGGGGGGGTATAAAATTGTATGCTTTTAAATGCCCTGTCCCGTAAGCGGAATTATTCATTTTCATGTCCACTTACCTAGATACAAGGCAGGTATTTGGAGGTGGCATAAATAGGGCTGGAGGAAAATGTTGTTGTGCTCAGGAACCATTTTCGTTGCTGCAGCAGAAATTATGTCTTTGCAGCGGATTTATTTTCGGGACCCAGCAGGATTTTGGAAAGGCGCGTCGTTCCGCTGTGATAATTGCTATGTATTGATTTCCATTGAAACCTTTATCTTTATGCATGTGTCGTAATTCCAGTGTGTTTAAGATATATTGTCATGCATTGCAGTTTTGGGGGAGATGTATCGGTGTAAAGAATGTCAGTTTCCTAAAACAGCCTTACCATCTACTTATCCTCTCCTCCTTCCTTCTTTTTTTTTTTTTTTTTTTTTTTTTTTTTTTTTATATATATAGCTTGTTCTTGATAAATGGGCAACTTCTCCGTTGGTCCACTTCTCCACTCTTTGCACTGACTGATACATCTTCCAACTATGAATGGCAAACAGTACAATTTCCAATATTCCCTCTGGCTAGTTTGAACTTTATCAGTACTACATTTGCCTCCAGTTATGTGAGTCCTACCTAGTTCTGTCCCATGGAAACCACCTTCTCTGCTGCCATTAGAGACCATGAGGGTGGGATATTCTCGGTATGAATTGGATGGGCAATTACCTAACATCATGCGAGTGGCGCATTCTGTTTGGGGTTTTTGCCATTGCTTTGGGAGTGGTTATAAATGGTACCAACCTCCTGAAGTGGTCTGCGCAGTTCACCCGCATTGAGTTGAGCCTGGGGTCTTTCATATCTCTATGGTGATATTGGAGTAAATGCTCCAGCAGCTTTTTATTAGACCTATCCTATCTCTTCATATTGTAGGGGGACTGACCTGAACCACACTGGCACCGAGATTCCACAGGAACAGCGGATCCGCAATGATATCAGCGATCTAACCGCTATGGAGGAAGCCCTGGACGAGCTTATCCGCGACTGTGCTCACCAGTTGTTCCAGCTAACCGAAGAAAAGGCAAACAGGAAATATCCTTCCATGTGCATTACATTCCCACTGGGGGCTGGTGCTGTTCAGTCTCTTCCAGTCTCAGCAGAATGAGGCTTGTACACATTACAAGCATTAACATTGTACAGTGTGATGCGAAACGGTTGTGATTACAATGTTGCGTCAGTGGGATGTGGTTTGTTTTATGGGGTTTGGTGAGTTTTTTTTTTTTTGTAGAAGATCTAAATAAACATAAATGACACGTTTATCATCCTTAACCGGGACACATTTGCATATGTGACTTATCAGGACCTCCACAGAATTGAAGAGTACCATGAACAGCTCGTCATAGCTGTGAAAGCACCAAAAGAAACAAAATTAGAAGTGCCAGCACCCAAAGAAGTGAGCAGGGTTTCTCTGCCGGCCTGGTGGTGGTGGTGGTCACAATAGCAGATAATAGGCCAGTGTGTGGATCCCAAATGGGCTGAATGATGTAGTTGAGCATGGATCAGAATTGCTGTGTCTGGAGGAAAACAGTGTGTGTATGGCCTTTGCTCATAGCAATGTGTTACAGGTGTCTATGCGTCAACATGCTTTATATCAGGCATGTTCTACACCAGTGATGCAAAGGCAATTTTGAGAAGTGAAAAGGGGCCACATTTCCCTTTGGGCCACACACTATCTGGATAGATACTACAGTATTTGAGAGGTGTATGTATATCCCTACTAATCTATGCATTTATTATAGTATAATGTTATATATTTAAATACTAATAGGTGCTGCCTAGTACACTTATGACCCCTACTAAAACAAAGTTTACAGGAAAATAAATTTTTATTGCAAGCTTGACTGTTTAGTGCTGTGAGATGACCTAAAAGCATTTAAAAGTGTCAAAGCAAATAAATTAGCGCTAACGAACTGGCTATGTTTAAAAGAAATTACAAATTTATTACATATTCCACATAATTGGTTGTTGCAAAATATTTAAAAACCATGTAAAAAAGTGATATGGGCATATCAGGGCACTGCTTGTATTTAGAATTATTTAAAATATTAACACGAGCTGGGACTTGTTGTTCATCTTATGAGTATAGCCAGAGTCCTAGGAAATGCAGATAGTGCGAAGATGTTATTACCAACTGTGTTGGAAGATGCGAGACCTCTTGTAGCTTGGTTATGGACTCCACATAGTCCTAGCTCCGGTCCAACCGCAAATGTCCACTTCGCCACAATAAGTTCCTTACTTGGACTTCTAGGCTTATCTCCAGATGCAATAGATGGATCCAATTTGTGAGCCCAGCTCCTCCACCAACACGATTCACTGTATGCCGCAGTTTTTTCAAGGTGATGTAGTTCAGTGCCAAGATGCCCTATTTATAGCAGTGCTGATTGCCCGTTGTTTACAGGTGATCATTATTCTAAAGACTTTAATATTACAAAAACATCAAAACCTATCCAGTTCTTTGCAATAGTGACAGACATAGTATGTTTAATCCAACATAGGAGGTGTAATAATAGCTTTATCTCCGCTTAAATGGAAGTTTAAACATAAGCGTCGGCTCCCGGTCACGTGACCGCCAGACAGCTCTTCCTGTATGTGGAACGCAAGTCCAGTATGATTGGTGGTCATGTGACCCAGTGTCACTGGTCACATGAACACGGGGTCCGTCACATGATCGTGGGATAAGCAATGGGTGATGTTATTAAGACTCAGAGTTCACATGTCCCAATCTCTCCAATGGCATGATCGTTCTCTACTAGGAAGGATATTGTGCTTCCCAAGCCTCTATTTAATTTTTAACCCTGGTCACGTGACCGGATCATATGACCCTTTTACTCCAATTGACATCTCACAATGAAACATGCTACATTCCCATATAGAAATGTATATGTGTACATATACAACTTATGTAGTCAGTAACTTTATAAAAATCTATTTCATATCAAAAATCGTTCCTTTATATACTAAAATTTAAGACATACAGAAATAGATGAAGGTAAAATAGGGAAGGTAAAATAGGGAGTTAAAAAGTGCGGTGGTTTTATTCTTACTAAGGACCCCCCCCCAAAAAAATAAATAAATAAATAAATAAATAAAAATTATATATATATATATCATCATAACATAGGCGTTCCTCGCTGATTTCACCATCAAATGTGTTTAAAGGGACTAGAGCCCATGCACAATCTGTCTGACACTGCTTTTACTTAATCTATACATATAATAAAACTGTAAGGGTTGGTGTTCCGATCATGCTTCTGTGGAACTTGACTCTGCCTAAGTTATGCAGCGGAACCCGACTAAAAGTGACTGCTCTGCAGAGGAACCTAATTGAGGCAGAGATTCTAGCAGGATATGGTGCTGGTATACCACGTATACACCCTACCCCCAATAATTTTCCTTTTCAAATCAAGCGCCTGCAGTTCCCTGTAAGCATCTGCCTCACTATGACGACCACAAGTTGCCGGGGGTAAATGCTCAAATATAGATCACAGTAGTAGATGATACTACCGTCTTAGTAATATTAGTTTTGCTGAGCAATAAGATATCCATGCGAAGACATGCTAGTTGGTGATATAAATGCTACATAGGAGTGTGTGTGTATATGTATGTATGTATATAATATAGTGTGTGTATATGTATGTATGTGTATATGTATGTATGTGTATATGTATGTATGTGTGTGTGTGTATATGTATGTATGTGTGTGTGTGTATATATATATATATATATATATATATATATATATATATATATATATATATATATATATATATATATATTTACAATATCATATTCTGCAAATAAAACCCTTATGTAAATGCTTTACAGGATGGCATAGAAATTCATATGAAGAGCAATAAAGGGCCGATTGATGTGTACCTGTGTGAAGTGGAACAGGAAGGTACAGGTCTGAAATACTTTGAGAAGTTAACAAAGACTCTTAAGATGGATCCAGAGCCGATCGTTATTGATGACGGTAAGAAATTAGGTCTGACTGTATTATGGGCTAACAATGGGAAGACTGGGAACCGCACACCTCTGTGTGTATCTGCTTTGCATGTCAGGCAAGTGGCCACCTCCTGCATCTGTCCTCATAGCATCGGATATATTTCTGTAAAAGAGCTAGCACTCCTGTACTCCCTGCCCCAGATGAAGCCATTGTGGGGGTGGAGTCTCAGATGGATTACCAGTGAGGCCTGACGCATGTGCGTAGTGTCTTCTGTGGACCTGCTCAGGTTACTGTGTGCACAGGGCAGAGCATGTTCTGGCTTCT
The DNA here is from genome assembly GCF_028390025.1 of Pseudophryne corroboree. NCBI lineage: Eukaryota > Metazoa > Chordata > Amphibia > Anura > Myobatrachidae > Pseudophryne > Pseudophryne corroboree. The sequence continues at coordinate 124,575,599 of NC_086447.1, forward strand.
AGCCAGTTCCTATCTCCAGGCGTTGGATGTAGCAGCACACTTGGGGGGGCAAAATGCAGGAGTGGGAGCTCTCTGCCACTGCGCTACAATACTACAAAGATACTAAGCTGTTCCCAGGTATTAACTATGCAATATTACTATGATTATATTTATATTAACACTAACTGCTGTATTACACTTTCTGCAGTATATCCTTCCCTGCTATACTTTGTTACTATTAACCTTAACTTTACTGCTTTATATTATTTTAATCCTACAAATACACCCAGGATTGCTACCAGTTGTAGAAACTAGGGAGTATCGCCTTTCTTCCAAAATTGACAATAAAATCTGAATGTTGAATGAACCACTTAGGTGCTACCTTGTGTTGCAAATATTGCTAAGAACACAAACACATGCAGGTAATAAGAGATCACCCACAAAACACATTGGGGCAGATGTATTAACCTGGAGAAGGGATAAAGTAGTGATAAGCGCAAGGTGATAACGCACCAGCCAATGATCATGGATTTGAAAAATGACAGGAGCTGATTGGCTGGTGCGTTATCACCTTGCACTTATCTTTTTTTTTTTTATCCCTCCTCCAGGCTTAATACATCTGCCCTAGTGTACCATCCCCATATGAATCATGGTCATTTTGAGGACAAAACATAGAACCCTTCCCTATGAATTTATTTATTATGTCCATAGTGATATGTGTGTCCTTCTTTCTCCATTAAGCAATTTGATTCTTTCAGAGGTTCAGGATATTCCACTTAATAGGGTGACCAGGTACACTAATCATTTTTCCTCTTAATAAATGATCTAAAGATCAAACTCCTATGAGAGAGGAAAATAAGAAAGGTAATCGGACAACATCTTCCAAACTCCAAGTAAAATGTATTTTATACAATACACACATTGGGGCAGATGAATTAAGCCTGGAGAAGTGATCACTGCTTTATCACTTCTCCAGGCTTAATACATCTGCCTTATTGAGTAGATAAAAACAAAGATGTAAGCCACACCAGGTGGGAGCCCCATGGATACACTTGCTGCAATGGTGACAGTAGTTGCACACTTCTGGCCAGGTGGTCTTGGCTAACGGTGAAGAGCTATCCGGTCCTGGTAACCAGCAGTCCCATAAGCATGGAGCATCTATACGATACCACAGCCATGTGTCAGAGGTCCTTTGTCACCTTGCTTATGCACCACTGCCTGCAATACTACGGTTACTGGTTAACCCCACAGTAACTAAACCTGCAACATTTACTGTTTACTGACCTAAAACCTCTGCTCTGCTAACACTTTACATTATGTGAGCTTCACCCTATCTGTCCTGTATGTAATTAAGATTATTTTAGATTTATCTTCCCATGCCATCTTTCCTCCACTCTTTATGTCCCTGCTTTGTCTGCCATTGTTTTGTCCTCCAATTTAATAAATTCTCACACAATTTCTTGAAACTGCCCCCTTCCCTTTTACTGTACACAATGGTAGCACTATTTTTTTCATCCATTAGGGTTCACTGGAGTACTCTTGGGATATGGACGGGTTAGCAGGGATAGGCACATTTTAAATATTTAAATTAGTAACCCTCCATACTCCCAAGATACTCAATTGTTTTTTGTGCCTCGCCGGGAAGGCACACGTTTGGAGAAGATCTCCTGACTAAACTATTCTTTTAAAAAGGATTTTTGTTTTTCCATTTCCCAATCCCTTCCCAGCTTACTAATACCGCATTCAGACCGCAAATGCCGGATCCTACCCGGTAAGACAAACGTGTACTTACCGGGTGGGATCCGGCATTTGCGCTCCGCTGCTGGCTTTCCGACCCGGCAATATACCGGGTCGGTTGCCATGGCAGCGGAGGGAGCAGCAGCAGGGGCGGGGGTGGAGGCGGCGCCGGGAGATGAGCTCATCTCCTGCGCCGCCTCTCCCTATGCTGTGAATGGGAACCGTGTCGCATCGACACGGCTCCCATTCACACCGCACCTGACCCGGTAATCAACCCGGGTAAAACCCTTCTTTTTTTACCGGGTTGAATTACCGGGTCAGGCGACCCGCCAAATCGTCAAAGGACCTTTCACATCGCACACTGACCCGGTTCGACGCGGCAATATGCCGTGTCGATACCAGGTTATTTGTGCGATGTGAAAGGGGTATAAGAAGCGTGGGTCCGGGTTTGGGTATGCTGCCGAGTGCAGCATAGGCTTGTCGGTGCTCAGGAGAGGAGCCGGGTCATAGACCTAATCAGCAGTAGCTGATTTCAGCCTAAGGCTGCAGAAGATGGGCAGCGCTTACTCTGGAAGCCCTGTCAGAGCCTCCACTTAGCAGGTAAGGAGCAGGCAGGCAGTTCACACTGCCGCCGCTCCGTTACAGTATGTCACACTGTGAAACTGGGGAGCGGGGCGGTCAGCTCATGCAGCCACCCGCCATGTGTGGATTGTATATTTCTGTGTAGAAGACCGCTGCCCCTCATCCCTGCCCAGCCGTGGTCACATGCTGCCGCCACTCCCCCGTGTACAACACGGTCAGCTCGCAGGGGGGAAATCGCGCTGCCCGCCGTCACTCCTTTACAACGGCTGCGGACAGCGTCACTGCTGCCGAGGCTCACCCCTCACTGCTCCTCGCCCGTGGACAGCTCTTACTGCTGCCACGGACTGCCAGTCAGCTTCCCTGCATTCAGCTGAGGGGGGAGATTGCATTTAGTGCATTGAGCTGAGGGGGCAGATTGCAGTTGGTATATACGCTGAGGGGGGAGATTGCGGTGTGGGAGAGCTGTAGGTGGTCCTTAACAGCATTTCACTCTTATTTAGGGGGATGTAATGATATATCGGTTAAAACAGACTATTAACCCTGAAATGCCTTATTGATGTACAATGCAATGCTTATATAGTGCACAGACTTTCTATGTAAAAAACAAATAAACACATGGCTGGAAGCCATTTTAACACAACTTCCTGGTTCTTCCAGGAATTTGGTGTCTCCTACAACACACGGCCACTGGAGGGGGCAAAGGTGTGATGACTGAGTTAAAGTCAGAGTTGGCCGCTGCACGAAAAGATTGTTAGGCGTCTAGGTCTGATTCTAGGTTAATACCATCTGAGCTGCCAGAGTGGGCTCAGGATATGTCAAGGAATTGCATTGTTTACAAAATTCCAAGTATAGCTCAATTCCTAAGCGTAGTCATCGTTTGTCTCATAATTTACTGGTCCTTATGTCTCAGGAGGAACAAGAGGAAGGTGAATTACTGATAGCCCGGCCATTGATAATCTCATCAGGGCAGTAAGCCAGGTGCTAAATTTTACAGAGACTGAGGAACCTCTAACAAATGATGTGGTTTTATTTGCTACAAAAACAGAGGACAACTGTTTTCCTTATTCAGATACTCTTAATAAACAGTTAACGGAAGCATAAAAAAATCCAGATAAACGATTTTCTATGCCTAGGTGGTTTCTGTCTAACTACCCGTTCTCAGAGTCTGACAATAAAATGGGAAAATCCACCAACAGATTCATCAGTTTCAAAACTTTCAAAGAAGTTAACCATTCCAGTCCCTGCTGTAACGATGCTTAAAGACCCGTCAGAGCGTAAGTTAGAAGCTATGCTAAAGTAAATGTATACAGCAGTAGGGGTGTTGCTTAGACCTGCTTTAGTTGTAGTTTGGGTTAACAAGGCTGTAGTTGCATAGGTAACACAGCTCAAGTTGGACCTACAACAGGTTTTTTCCTTAGACCAGCTTATACTTCTTGCTGACCACATTTGTGAATCGGCTGAGTATTTAGGTACAGCTTCTGTGAACATTGGGCAGGTTAGTTCTCGGCTTTCAGCTTCACTAGTTGCGGCCCGACGGACGCTTTGGCTGCGTTCTTGACAGTCCGAGGCAGAGTCAAAACGAGGAATAGAAGCGTTGCTTTACATTGGCGATATGTTGTTTGGTCCCTAATTGGACAAATGGATTTCTCAGGCTACTGGGGGAAAGTCTGTTTTCGAGGCCGTGCTAGAGGAACAACCGTACAGTGTTGACATGGTAGAGAACATGGTTTTCAACAAACTACTAACCGTTGTCAGGGCATAAAGGCCGCTGACAAGCCAGTGGCATGACGGGCTTCCAGCTCATCTCGGATCTTCAGTCGTGAGAGCATGCCTTCAGATGTTTCACTTGGCGTGGTTTCAGACATCCACAGATAGGTGGATCTGCAATTTAGTGTTCAAAGGTTGCAAGATAGAGTTCGATTGTCTACCACCAATGCGGTTTTTCAATACTGGCCTGCCTGTGTCAGGAGACAAAAAGGCGGTTCTGTAGACTGCGATTCAGTCTCGTAGATTCAGCAGTTTTGATTCAGGTTCCAGTTCACCAACAAGGTCAAGGTTGTTTTTCCAATCTTCATGTAGTACCAAAGCCGAATGGCTCTGTCAGACCGATATTGAACCTGAAGGGGCTCAATCAGTACGTCACTTACTACAGATTCAAGATGGAATCCCTGAGGTCAGTGATTGCAGGTTTAGAACCACAGTAATTCATGATTTCGCTGGATCTCAATGATGCTTGCTTACACATTCCAATTTGGCCACCGCATCAGGCGTACTTAAGGTTTGCAGTACAACAAAACCATTATCAATTTCAGGCACTACCGTTTGGCCGCTTATCAGCGCCTCGGGTATTCACAAAGGTGATGTCTGTGATGATGGCTCATCTCAGATCCCTGGCAGTGATAATTGTTCCGTACATATACGACCTTCTCATTAAGGCTTCGTCTCAACAACTACTCCTTCAGTATGCCTTACTGACGTACAATGTACTAGTTGAGCACGGTTGGATTGTCAACTCCAAAAAATAAAGCCTGGGCCGTCTCAAAGAATTCCTGGGAATGATTCTGGATTTGGTGGATCAACGAATTTACCTGCCAGAACAGAAAGCACAAAGTATTCGTCATCTGGTACAGTTAGTGCTCAAACCATGGACAGTCTCTGTGCATTCGACTGTTAGGAAAGATGGTGGCGTCTTTCGAAGCACTCCAGTTCGGAAGATTTCACTCATGTCCTTTTCAACTGGATATTCATGCATAGTGGTCAGGCTCTCATCTACAAATTCATCAGATGGTGGGGTTGTCTCCAAGGGCAAGTGTATCACTACTCTGGTGGCTCCCACATGCACAATCTCACCGCGGGAAAAAGGTTCGGAGTCTGGAATTGGATCATTCTGACGACGGACGCAAGTCTCAGAGTTTGGGGGTCCTAGATTGTCAGCTTCAGGGTTTATTATCCGACTAAGAGAGATTACGGTCAATAAATGTCCTGGAACTCAGGGCAATTTGCAACGCGCTGTGACAAGCAGTTCACATGCTCCAGTCTCAGACTATTCGGGTTCAGTCAGACAACGTGACTGCAGTCGCATACATCAACAAACAAGGAGGGACTCGAAGTTGCATGGCCATTCCAGAAGTTGCTCGAAACCTGAATTGGGCCGACCATCACCAAGTGAAATTGTTGGCAGTGTTCATTCCAGGAGTGGACAACTGGGAGGCAGATTATCCCAGCCATTAGGATTTTCATTCAGGAGAATGGGCTTTAAATCCAGAAGTGTTCCAGATGTTGGTCCAGCAGTGGGGTTACTCACAGGTGGATCTAATGGCATCTCACCAGAATCATTAAACACCCCAGTATGTGTCCAGAACAAGAGATCCAAAGGCAGTGGCAGTGGATGGTCTCACAATAGCGTGGCCGTACAGCCTTGTGTATCTATTTCGATTTCCGCTGCTTCCTCGGTTGCTAAAACTGATCAAAAGAGAATCCAAGACCGTCCTACTAGTGGCGCCTCATTGGCCTCGGAGAGCGTGGTTCTCGGATCTCCGTGGTCTACTCGCAGAAGATCCATGGCCGCTTTTGTTACGTCCAGACCTACTACAACAGGGTCCGTTCCTTTACCCCGATTTTTAGCGCGCTGCGTTTGACGGGGTGGCTGTTGAAACTGCTCTCAAAACGAGAGGGCATTCCAGAATTTGTTATACCAACCATGTTACGTGCTAGGAAGCAGTTGCAGCGGCTCATTATCACAGGATTTGGCAAGCTTTTATATAGGTTGGTGTGAAGCTCGGAAGTTTCCGACATCATTTTGCTATTTTTACAAGCTGAATTAGATGGAGGACTACGTTTTGCTACACTAAAGGTGCAGGTCTCTGCCTTGTCAATTTTCTTTCAAAGGCATTTGGCTCTTTTGCCAACAGTTCACACTTTCCTTCAAGGTGTCGTTAGAGTTCCATCTTCATTCATACCACCTTCATCTCCATGTGACTTGAATCTAGTTTTAGATTTTTTTGCAGTCTTCAATTTTTCTAACCCTTACGACACGTAGATGTTAAGTTTCTAACTTGGAAAACCGTGTTTCTCCTAGCCTTAGGTTCAGCAAGGCGTGTTTCAGAATTGGGTGCCTTGTCATGCAAGCCACCGTATCTAGTGTTTCATGATGACCGAGCGGAACTTTGAACGAATCCCGCTTTTCTACCTAAGGTGGTATCTACTTTTCACATCAATCAACTAATCGTAGTTCCTGTTTTCTCAGAAGGTTCAGGAACTCCAGCTACTTTGGATGTGGTACGTGCACTTCGCGTTTATGTAGCCCGAACATCAACCGTACGCAAAACTGATACATTATTTGTTCTCTAAGATGCAGTGAAGATAGGTTGGCCAGCTTACAAGCAGACCTTAGCTAGATGAATTTAAGCTGACCATTTGTCAAGCTTTTATGCTAGTCTGCATCCGTTTCAGCACATTCCACGCTTTCTGTGGGAACGTCATGGGCAGCAGGTCATGGAGCTTCTACGACGCAACTTTGCCGTGCAGTTACATGGTCATCAGTGCACACGTTTGTGCGCTTTTAAAAGTTTGATACGTTTGCAGCATCAGCATCTAGCTTTGGCCGTCTAGTGTTACAGGTGCCAACCAGCTCTCCGCCCAAGGGGGAAACTATGGTATGTCCCATTCGTATTCCAGTGACCCCTAGTGGGTGAAAAAGAAAATAGGATTTTTGTACTTGCCAGATAAATCCTTTTTTTTTTTTTTTTTTTTGAATCCACATGGGGCACTGGCCGCCCACCCAGAGCAGTTTCACCTAGCTTGTGGTAAGTTCAGTAAATCTTATGGTAACACATTCTCAACTTTCTAGTTGTCCGTTATGTGTCAACTTTATAGTTGTCCATTATGTTATATGTAATGCTACATTGTTCATCCTCTCTATTGCTCCTGTTTGGCTCAATAAAAAAAACACTGAGGTATCTTGAGAGGATGGAGGGTTACTAATTTAAATATTTAAATGTGCCTATCCCTGCAAACGCCCCTTCTGAATCCCAAGAGTACTCCAGTGCCCCCTGTGAATTCAAAAAAAGGATTTACTTGGTAAGCACCAAAATCTTTTTTTTTCAAGATTGCATTAATTATTTCTGTCTTTACATGCACATATTGACAGATACGTGACATTCTATGTACGCAATGGAGCATAAAAGCGACAAAGTTCTCCACCACTTTTATAAACTTGCGGAATGGAAAGCATTAATCTGGGTAATTCACCTCAGGGACAGATCTAGACTTTTCTTTAGGGGGGGCAGTTTACTGTTTAATCTTGACTCCTCCCTCTACAGTCCCAACTCCTCCCATCTGCAATCCTAACTCCTCCTCTCTCAATTCTGACTGAACTTTTTGACTGAGATAGAGCTTTGTGATTGTTCTATGTACATGTGACTGTGCTATGGGGTAATTGTATTTATTAGCCCTAGTACCCACACACCAGCAAGTGAGGGGCAAATGCTCTGTAACCCTTGCTCTCCTGGCTCCTCTGTGCTGCTGTGGTATAAGCTGCAGCACATCGTTCTGCCTCAGGCTCTCCCAAGAGAGCTCTCTTCTGCTCAAAAATGGGCATGGCTATGACTGTGTTAGGGGGGGGCGGTCGCCCCCTTCGCCCCCCCCTAGATCTGGCCGTGATTCACCTTACGTTTAGAGCCCCACGATTGCTGTTCTTCCAGTTTTCTGGAAGCTTTCAGACTTTATTACTGTACCTGGCTTTCTTATTAACACCTCCAAACAAAAAAGCTTTGGTGTTCTTCATTGAGGCACCGCCAGGTTGGGATGTCCCCTTTCTACTAAAATAGGCAAATTCCACGTTAAAATATTTATTTCAATCTTTTTATATACCTTCCTATCCCTCTCCATTATATAACACTAATTATACACAATGTTTTTTTTGTTTTTAAATTATTAGCTTTCTGATCTTGGGCCCACTTACCTTTTTTGTCATAGTTGGGCCATGGTCATTTAGTGAAAACGATTAGTTTCTCCTGTCTTTTATTTGCCACCACATGCTGCCCATTCTCCCCTCCTGGTCAATTCTTGGGACCTTCATATGGGACTTATATTGTATAAACTACCACAAACCCTGCATATGAACTTATGCTGTAGCAGTACCCTACCCATATGCAATGGGCTGTGTAGGAGGTGCTGGGGCTTCTGATCACCCTCTTACGCCCTCATCAGACTGACATATCCCCTGCGGATCGGCATCATTTGCTGTTGTGTCCTATATGAAGGTGTTGGCACCAGGTTTGAACCAAATCTAGGCTGTCTGTTTCACCTTTTGGGTTTGCTACTTTTTCACATCCCTGGGTTTCACGCCGAACTTGTCGTCTTTCTTACATGTGCTTGGTCTTGAATTGGTCTCCACTAACCATTTTTTAGACATGGGGAACCCTACAACTACACAATATAGGTCTCTGTTACAAGAAAAGTTTCCCCATGTCATTATTTCCTTATTCCCATACGTCCAGGGTCACCCACTCCTTAGTTCTTTGGATACCACGCTGAGCTGTCACCCGTTTGAGGGATCTTTAAGCTCCTTCATATACTCTCACATAAGGGATCCTTTAGACTTGGACTCTTTTACAGCAGACTTCACTAAATGGAGTATTGTGTTTCCTGATACACAATTATCCTGTTTGCTATAAGCTTGTATAATTTTGAGTAAGCAGTTAGTTTCCACCTCATATGCTGAACTGATTTACAACATTATTTTACCCCAAATGACTTAGTGGTGATGCCACTGACCCCAGCTGCTGTCACCAGCCTGACACTGACCTCCATTTCTTATGGGCCTGTAACAAAGTGCAGCGTTCTGGTCATTGGTTACACATGTCCACAAACTCTCTTGCAAGGTCACTTGTGAGTGGGCTCTGTGGAACATCTACGCTGTGGAGAATGTTCATGGGTTTTACCAAGGCACAAAACTGTTATTATCAAAGGTGCCAGCTGCAGCAAAATAGACCATTTTATCCCAATGGGTCTCTGCTGCGACGCCAGGTCTTCTTCTAATGCTTCCCCATCTCTTTCGTACTTACAGTAGACTGGACGGAGACATCTGTAAATAAAGAGGGTAATGTTGAGTAGGTCCTTAGCAATTGGCTTCCTTTGCTTACTCTCCCTTGACACCAAGATACTCATTAAACTGTGTTTCCAAATGACTTTGTGGTACAATATGGCGGTGCTTACTAATGGGGCTTTTCCTGTCTATGGTTTATCACTGTACCTAATTGGGCAATATATTTGTGATACTGGGTAGCAGGTGGCCTCCATTTTCATGCTTGCTTGTAGCTAGATCACATGTTCTCAAACTTGGTCCTCAGGACCCCCAACAGTTCTTTTCCTCACATAAGTGAAATAATTAGCTCCAGTTGTGGAACTTTTAAAATGTATCAGTGAGTAATGACTACACCTGTGCACCTGCTGGGTGATCTGGAAAACGTGAATGTTTTGAAGTCCTGAGGACTGCGTCTGAGAACCATTATCCTTTTCCTCTGTTTTTATTGTAACCTCTTTATTTGGACCGAGTTCTATTATTGCTGCATTACAGGAAGCATTGTATGTTGTTCTTTATATTATTTGGAACAGTTTATTGTTTTGCTCTCCTGTGAATGTTTTGTTATATTGTGACCACTTTTGAATAAAAATATATTGCAAAAAGAGGAGGGATGGACAGTACCTGTATTCCCTGCCACAAGGTCATGAAGCGGACATATCTGTAAGCTGTGATGCTAATACTTGCCCCGCTATTGATTAGACCTTCCTGGTTCATATGCTGACTATTTCAGATGGTCTTATTGGCATGCTAAGTGCAGTTTGTCATTGCAGCCTATTATGGGGGGTGGTCTTCAGTTTGCCGGCTGTCGGGATCCCGGCGCACAGTATACCGGCACCGGAATCCCGACAGCCGGCATACCGACACTTTTTCTCCCTCTTGGGGGTCCACGACCCCCCTGGAGGAAGAATAAATAGCGTAGCGCGCCACTGTGCTCGCAAGGGGCTCATTTGCGCTCGCCGCGCTGTCTGTATGCTGGCGGTCAGGATCCCGGCACCGGTATGCTGGTCGCCGGGAGCCCGGCCGCCGGCATACCATACTACACCCATTATGGGAAGTGTCCGGACAGTCAGGTCAGTGCTTGCTAGTAGAACACATTCTAACGCAATTTGCAGCACAGGGATCTGACGTGCAAAGTCCACAGTTTAGTCTTTGTCACAAACAAATTTTATTCTTGACAAATTTTTGCATATATAATCGTGGATGTTACTAGTAATTCCTTAAATAAATACAGTTTAACGGAATTAAAGGTCCTTTACAATACAATGCAGACAACTAGATTTATTGTATTTGCAGTTTAATGTGTCTACAACTTGTTGGCCATAACCTTCATGCCGCAATATGTTCCACAGAGTTATGTCTTCTCAAAGACAAATTAGAGCCAGGTCGGGGGAACATCTGCTTCCAGAAGATAGCAGTAATATTGTATGTGGGAAAGCCTCAGATAACTAATTCCAGGCGGATGTCCCATAAATCTGTATTATGAACATTACTGAGCATTCACAAAGCTTTTTCTATGGCTGCTGACTCTTGTGCTTCCCTTTGTTTTGCAGACTGATATATAGGCGCGTTTGTCGATACTGTCAGAGCAATGAGACTTTTTATCCATGCGTTACACAGAGACTGGAAGTCGTTCCTGGATTGCACGGTTATATTCCGCACAGCCCCAGCCCACGCCATCCGGTTTTTGTTTTCCATGGATCTAGGAAGCGCCAAGAAATCACTATATTGTCTGTCTCACCACAGAGACAGCACTGGACTTGCAGGGACGGATTGGGTTCAGATAAAGGGTGTGAGACCAACTGGCGGATCCACACTGAACATGTCTGCTGCGGTGCATTTGGCTCTGATAACAGGAAAACAGACCTTGTTTGCTGCATCTTAGACATTTTCCCAGACAGATGCTTTTAGAAGACTTGTACAACCCTAAATCACTGACGGGACAACAGACAAGAAGGGTCATCCAGTATCTGCTTCCCCCAAATTACTGGCCTCCACAACGGTCAGATTCCAAGGCTTGGAAGGTTTTTCTATAGATGTATAATGTCCTGTAAATAATATCTGTATTGTTAGTATTCATCAGGAAATCGTGTATTATAATGAATGCACCTTTTACTGTACATTATGGGTGTCAGATGTCACCTCCAGAACTTTGTATATATTATATCTATATATCCTTTTTTTTGTAATCTTCATACATAGAAGCAAGTTGCTCTTGCTAGGTCGGATACTTCTGCAGTAAAAAGATTGGAGGAGTTGCCAATGGCAACCATTCAGCATTGAAGTAACATTTTATAATTTGCATACTGTAAAATTATACAGAGCAGCGGATTGGTTGCCATGGGCAACTTCTCCACTGACTCACTTCTCCACTCTTTTCATTTGCTTAGTACATGTCCCCCAAAGTACCAACCAATCTGCTCCTAACTGTCACTTTTACAGGCTGTGTTTGAAAAATGACAGGAGCTGATTGGTTGGTACTTTATCTCTCCACTTTATCTCATGCTAAGCTTTGATAAATCTCCCCTTTAGGGCAGTATTCAATTCTTTCCACCCCCTTCCACACTCGTTCTGTTTCTGCTGGCGGGCGTGGTATTATCATTTCAACTCGCTTCCCCCAGGGTAGCGAGGTGCCCTACCCTTTACGCAGCTAAACCTGATTACTATGGACGCGATAACGGGGATCACTTTAGAAAGGAGAATGGTTGTGATATATAATTTGATTACCGCCCCTAGGGGTAAATGTATGAAGCAGTAATCAGAATGGAGAATTGAGCCAGTGGAGAAGTTGCCCATGGCAACCAATCAGCTGCTCCGTACAATTGTATAGTTTGCAAATTTTATAGGTCACTGTTAAATGAAATTCACGTTGGAGTGAAAACTGATTTCTTATTGTTCTAAGTATGTTCGCTCCAGTTTGCAGTGGTGTAAGCGGGCGTGAGGATTGTGTCCCTAATAATTGCCACTGTGGAGCACACTGTTCATTTATCCATAAGCTGTGCTATAACATAGCCACAGGGGCTTCTCGCTGATCTTATCCCCTAAGCGAAAAGGACTGCAGTAAAACATTGCCTTTAATATTCTTTTATAGACTTGTAAAACAATGACCCATGTTAATCTGATGATTGTTTTAAATTTATTACGTGGCAATGGTAACTAGATCGCACTACTGTTTTGTATGATAATTTGCTGCCAAGCAGTACAACGACTTCTAGAAATTGACTTTTTATCAAATAAAATATAATTGTATGAACTTTACCCAAAGACTAAGATCCTTTTTAAAGTGTATGTACAAAATGACCACTGCTGCCTGTATTTTATTTATTACGATCTATTGCTCAATGTGTATTTTATGGCCATATTTGCACTGTAGTAAAACCTGTAAAGATGGTAAAAAGTTGTATTAGAACTGTATAATCCACACAAATGTAACCACTTGCCTGGCATAGTCGCATGTGATGCGACCAGAGCTAGGAGTACGTTACCTAGCCAGGTCACATCACATGTGACGCGCTGCCCTGCTGTTTCCCCTGTCTTCAGTGGAGGAAATCCGTTCTGCGCAAGTGTCACTGAATGCCTTTCTGACATTTCATCTTGGATGACATCTCGCCACCTCAAACTTAATATTTCCAAAACAGAATTAATTATATTTCCACCGGCCAATAGTAGTTTCCAACCTGATATCTCTATCACTGTTGAGAACTCTGCAATCACCCCTACCCCACAAGCTCGCTGCCTAGGTGTCATTCTTGACTCTGAACTGTCCTTTGTTACCCACATTCAATCTGTCTCAAGATCATGTTACATACATCTAAGAAACATATCCAAAATACGCCCTTATCTTACACAAGACACAGCAAAAACTCTAATCCATGCTCTCATTATCTCCCGCATTGATTATTGTAATAGTCTCCTGACCGGTCTTCCCAAACATAGGCTCTCACCACTACAATCCATTTTGAATGCAGCTGCGAGGCTAATCTTCCTTGCCAGACGTTCATCGTCTGCAGATCCGCTCTGTCAGTCCCTCCATTGGTTACCGGTATTCTACCGTATTAAATATAAAATACTTTTACTCACATACAAGGCTATTAACCAAACTGCACCAACATACATCTCTTCACTCATCTCAAAATATCTCCCTACCCGACCTCTCCGCTCTGCACAAGATCTACGTCTCTCATCCACACGCATTACTTGTTCACACTCAAAATTACAGGACTTTATCCGGGCTTCACCCACTCTGTGGAATGCCCTCCCACGCACAGTAAGACTCGCCTCTAGTCTCCAAACCTTTAAATGTTCCCTGAAAACTCACCTCTTCAGACAAGCCTATCAAATTCCAGACCCACCCACATAACCTTCAGTGCTTCCCTATCTAATTACATCCTCTGTAGAGTATTCATAACATCACATATCTTGTCTTTCTTTAGTCTCACACCCTCCTGACACTTGGATAACTTTGTGGGGTATCATCATACAACCCATTAAGAACCTAGCAATCTGGTGGACCATTATGCAATAGGTAGCATCTATCCTTGTGTATCTATGCCTATTTCCCTATAGATTGTAAGCTTGCGAGCAGGGCCTTCCTACCTCTATGTCTGTCTGTTTTTACCCAGTTTTGTTCTATTACTGTTGTTCTAATTGTAAAGCGCAACGGAATATGCTGCGCTATATAAGAAACTGTTAATAAATAAAATAAATAAATAATAAATTCCTTCCTGCTGCTGCGGCCCAGGAAGTAATGCAGCGGTCTGGGACAACGGCAATCCCAAATTCACACGCCAGAATATAGTGTGAATGACATTCTGGGCCGCATGAGCCAGAACAAAAAGTGCTAGGACAGGAAGAGAGGGGCAGATGTATTAACCTGGAGAAGACATAAGGAAGTGATAAACCAGTGATGAATGCAAGGTGATATACACTCCAGCCAATCTGCTCCCATATGTAAATTAACAGTTAGGAGCTGATTGGCTGGTGCATTATCACCTTGCACTTAACACTGCTTTATCATTAGTTTATCACTTCCTTATGCCTTCTCCATGTTAATACATCTACCCCATAGTTCCCTTCCACAGCACATCTATGCTGATCTCTGTGTGTGCGGACCTCAGCGACAGCAGGGAGGATGGATGATCAGTCATCGTCCCCTCGCCCCACATTCCGCTGCGGTGCCTCTGCAATAAGGGGGGGTATATAATAATGGAGTACCCTTTTTTACACTAAGGGAGTTGGGGGGTAGGAGTTTCCGCTTAAAGATTTTTCTCTTACGTCCTAGAGGATGCTGGGGACTCCGTAAGGACCATGGGGTATAGACGGGCTCCGCAGGAGACATGGGCACTCAAAAGACTTTAGATGGGTGGGCACTGGCTCCTCCCTCTATGCCCCTCCTCCAGACCTCAGTTAGATCCTGTGCCCAGAGTATACTGGATGCACTGCAGGGGAGCTCTCCTGAGTTTCTCTGAAAAAGATTTTTGTTAGGTTTTTTATTTTCAGGGAGCACTGCTGGCAACAGGCTCCCTGCATCGTGGGACTGAGGGGAGAGAAGCAGACCTACTTAAATGATGGGCTCTGCTTCTTAGGCTACTGGACACCATTAGCTCCAGAGGGTCGGAACACAGGTCTCACCCTCGTTGTTCGTCCCGGAGCCGCACCGCCGTCGTCCTCACAGAGCCGGAAGATAGAAGCCGGGTGAGTATAAGAAGAAAGAAGACTTCAAAGGCGGCAGAAGACTTCTGATCTTCACTGAGGTAACGCTGTGCGCCATTACTCCCACATTCACACACACGACGGCACTGTATGGGTGCAGGGCGCAGGGGGGGGCGCCCTGAGCAGCAATCGTAAACTTCTAGGGACACTGGCATAGATATATATACTGCGGAGGCAGTATATTACAGAAACCCCCGCCAGTATAAACATTTGAGCGGGGCCGAAGCCCGCCGTTGAGGGGGCGGAGCTTGATCCTCCAGCACTAACCAGTGCCATTTTCTCCACAGCACACTGCAGAGAAGCTGGCTCCCCGGACTCTCCCCTGCTGAACACAAGTACGGAGGGCACAAAAGAGGGGGGGGGGGGGGGGGGGCACATTTATTTGGCGCAGGGAGTGTATTATTATATGTATATGTGTGTGTATGTATATATGTTTCTCTTACGTCCTAGAGGATGCTGGGGACTCCGTAAGGACCATGGGGTATAGACGGGCTCCGCAGGAGATAGGGCACCTAAAAAGAACTTTGACTATGGGTGCACTGGCTCCTCCCTCTATGCCCCTCCTCCAGACCTCAGTTAGATCTTGTGCCCAGAGGAGAATGGGTGCACTGCAGAGAGCTCTCCAGAGTTTTCTGTTTTAAAGAATTTTGTTAGGTTTTTTATTTTCAGGGAGTCCTGTTGGCAACAGGCTCCCTGCATCGTGGGACTGAGGAGAGAGAAGCAGAGCTGGCTTGTCAAGTTGGGCACTGTTTCTAAGGCTACTGGACACCATTAGCTCCAGAGGGAGTCGGAACACAGGTCTCACCTGGGGTTCGTCTCGGAGCCGCGCCGCCGTCGTCCTCACAGATGCCGAAGATAGAAGCCAGGTGAGTATGAGAAGGCAAGAAGACATCAGGCGGCAGAAGACATCAGATCTTCATGAGGTAAGCGCGCAGCATTGCTCCCAGTACTCACACACAAGCAGGCACTGAAGGGTGCAGGGCGCAGGGGGGGGCGCCCTGGGCAGCAATATTCCTCACTTTTGTGGCAATATAAGCAGGATTAGGCTGTGGCACGGTAAATCCACAAATCCCCCAACATTTTTTATATAAGTTTGCTGGGACCGAAGCCCGCACTAACCAGCGCCATTTTCTCCACAGAAACTGCATGAGGAAAAGCTGGCTCCCTGATCTCTCCCCTGCCGAACCTTCACAGGCTGGAAAAAAGAGGAGGGGGACACTTTGGAACGCAGTGAGTGGGAATTAAGGCTAGATATAGAGATTATATATATATATATATATATATATATATATATATAAAATATATATATATATATATATATATATATATATATATATATATATATATATATATATATTTCTCTGACGTCCTAGTGGATGCTGGGACTCCGTCAGGACCATGGGGAATAGCGGCTCCGCAGGAGACAGGGCACAAAAGTAAAAGCTTTAGGATCAGGTGGTGTGCACTGGCTCCTCCCCCTATGACCCTCCTCCAAGCCTCAGTTAGGTTTTTGTGCCCGTCCGAGCAGGGTGCAATCTAGGTGGCTCTCATAAAGAGCTGCTTAGAGTAAAAGTTTTGATAGGTTTCTTATTTTCAGTGAGTCCTGCTGGCAACAGGCTCACTGCAACGAGGGACCTAGGGGAGAAGGAGTGAACTCACCTGCGTGCAGGATGGATTTGCTTCTTAGGCTACTGGACACTAGCTCCAGAGGGACGATCACAGGTACAGCCTGGATGGGTCACCGGAGCCGCGCCGCCGACCCCCTTGCAGATGCCGAAGTAAGAAGAGGTCCAGAAACCGGCGGCTGAAGGCTTTTCAGTCTTCATGAGGTAGCGCACAGCACTGCAGCTGTGCGCCATTCCGCTCAGGCACACTTCACACCAGCGGTCACTGAGGGTGCAGGGCGCTGGGGGGGGCGCCCTGGGCAGCAATGAGATTACCTTTCTGGCTAAAAAGAATACATCACATATAGTCCCTGAGGCTATATGGATGTATTTCACCCCTGCCAGGTCTCAGAAAAACCGGGAGAAGAGCCCGCCGGAATAGGGGGCGGGGCCTATCTCCTCAGCACACAGCGCCATTTTCCATCACAGAACTGCTGGTGGGAAGGCTCCCAGGCTCTCCCCTGCACTGCACTACAGAAACAGGGTTAAAACAGAGAGGGGGGGCACTTATTTGGCGATATGATTATATATTAAGATGCTATAAGGGAAAACACTTATATAAAGGTTGTCCCTGTATAATTATAGCGTTTTGGTGTGTGCTGGCAAACTCTCCCTCTGTCTCCCCAAAGGGCTAGTGGGGTCCTGTCCTCTATCAGAGCATTCCCTGTGTGTGTGCTGTGTGTCGGTACGTGTGTGTCGACATGTATGAGGACGATGTTGGTGAGGAGGCGGAGCAATTGCCTGTAATGGTGATGTACTCTCTAGGGAGTCGACACCGGAATGGATGGCTTATTTAAGGAATTACGTGATAATGTCAACACGCTTCAAGGTCGGTTGACGACATGAGACGGCCGGCAAACAAATTAGTACCTGTCCAGGCGTCTCAAACACCGTCAGGGGCTTTAAAACGCCCATTTACATCAGTCGGTCGACATAGACACGGACACTGACTCCAGTGTCGACGGTGAAGAAACAAACGTATTTTCCTTTAGGGCCACACGTTACATGTTAAGGGCAATGAAGGAGGTGTTACATATTTCTGATACTACAAGTACCACAAAAAAGGGTATTATGTGGGTGTGAAAAAACTACATGTAGTTTTTCCTGAATCAGATAAATTAAATGAAGTGTGTGATGATGCGTGGGTTTCCCCTGATAGAAAATTATTGGCGGTATACCCTTTCCCGCCAGAAGTTAGGGCGCGTTGGGAAACACCCCTTAGGGTGGATAAGGCGCTCACACGCTTATCAAAACAAGGCGTTACCGTCTCCAGATACGGCCGCCCTCAAGGAACCAGCTGATAGGAGGCTGGAAAATATCCTAAAAAGTATATACACACATACTGGTGTTATACTGCGACCAGCTATCGCCTCAGCCTGGATGTGCAGCGCTGGGGTGGCTTGGTCGGATTCCCTGATTGAAAATATTGATACCCTTGACAGGGACAGTATTTTATTGACTATAGAGCACAGAGAGATATTTGCACTCTGGCATCAAGAGTAAGTGCGATGTCCATATCTGCCAGAAGATGTTTATGGACACGACAGTGGTCAGGTGATGCAGATTCCAAACGGCAATTGCCGTATAAAGGGAAGGAGTTATTTGGGGTCGGTCCATCGGACCTGGTGGCCACGGCAACAGCTGGAAAATCCACCTTTTTTTTTACCCTAAGTCACATCTAAGCAGAAAAAGACACCGTCTTTTCAGCCTCAGTCCTTTCGTCCCCATAAGGGCAAGCGGGCAAAAGGCCAGTCATATCTGCCCAGGGATAGAGGAAAGGGAAGAAGACTGCAGCAGGCAGCCCATTCCCAAGAACAGAAGCCCTCCACCGCTTCTGCCAAGTCCTCAGCATGACGCTGGGGCCGTACAGGACCCCTGGATCCTACAAGTAGTATCCCAGGGGTACAGATTGGAAATTCGAGACGTCTCCCCCTCGCAGGTTCCTGAAGTCTGCTTTACCAACGTCTCCCTCCGACAGGGAGGCAGTATTGGAAACAATTCACAAGCTGTATTCCCAGCAGGTGATAATCAAAGTACTCCTCCTACAACAAGGAAAGGGGTATTATTCCACACTATATTGTGGTACTGAAGCCAGACGGCTCGGTGAGACCTATTCTAAATCTGAAATATTTGAACACTTACATACAAAGGTTCAAATCAAGATGGAGTCACTCAGAGCAGTGATAGCGAACCAGGAAGAAGGGGACTATATGGTGTCCCGGGACATCAGGGATGCTTCCTCCATGTCCCAATTTGCCCTTCTCACCAAGGGTACCTCAGGTTCGTGGTACAGAACTGTCACTATCCGTTTCAGACGATGCCGGTTGGATTGTCCACGGCACCCCGGGTCTTTACCAAGGTAATGGCCGAAATGATGATTCTTCTTCAAAGAAAATGGACGATATCCTGATAAGGGCAAGGTCCAGAGAACAGTTGGAGGTCGGAGTAGCACTATCTCAAGTAGTTCTACGACAGCATGGGTGGATTCTAAATATTCCAAAACCGCAGCTGTTTCCGACGACAATTTGCTGTTCCTAGGGATGATTCTGGACACAGTCCAGAAAAGGGTGTTTCTCCTGGAGAAGAAAGCAAGGGAGTTATCCGAGCTAGTCAGGAACCTCCTAAAACCAGGAAAAGTGTCAGTGCATCATTGCACAAGGGTCCTGGGAAAAATGGTGGCTTCTTACGAAGCGATTCCATTCGGAAGATTCCATGCAAGAACTTTTCAGTGGGATCTGCTGGAAAAATGGTCCGGATCGCATCTTCAGATGCATCAGCGGATAACCCTGTCTCCAAGGACAAGGGTGTTTCTTCTGCGGTGGCTGCAGAGTGCTCATCTACTAAAGGGCCGCAGATTCGGCATTCAGGACTGGGTCCTGGTGACCACGGATGCCAGCCGGAGAGGCTGGGGAGCAGTCACACAGGGAAAAAATTTCCAGGGAGTGTGATCAAGTCTGGAGACTTCTCTCCACATAAAACAATGCTCTAAGCTTAGCAAGACCTCTGCTTCAAGGTCAGCTGGTATTGATCCAGTGGGACAACATCACGGCAGTCGCCCACGTAAACAGACAGGGCGGCACAAGAAGCAGGAGGGAAATGGCAGAAACTGCAAAGATTCTTCGCTGGGCGGAAAATCATGGGATAGCACCGTCAGCAGTGTTCATTCCGGGAGTGGACAACTGGGAAGCAGACTTCCTCAGCAGGCACGACCTCCACCCGGGAGAGTGGGGACTTCATCGGGAAGTCTTCCACATGATTGTGAACCGTTGGGAAAGACCAAAGGTGGACATGATGGCGTCCCGCCTGAACAAAAAACTGGACAGGTATTGTGCCAGGTCAAGAGACCCTCAGGCAATAGCTGTGGACGTTTCTGGTAACACAGTGGGTGTACCAGTCGGTGTACGTGTTCCCTCCTCTGCTTCTCATACCCAAGGTACTGAGAATTATAAGACGTAGAGGAGTAAGAACTATACTCGTGGCTCCGGATTGCCCAAGAAGGACTTGGTACCCGGAACTTCAAGAAATGCTCACAGAGGACTCATGGCCTCTGCCGCTAAGAAGGGACTTGCTTCAGCAAGTACCATGTCTGTTCCAAGACTTACCGCGGCTGCGTTTGACGGCATGGCGGTGGAACGCCGGATCCTAAGGGAAAAAGGCATTCCGGAAGAGGTCATTCCTACCCTGGTCAAAGCCAGGAAGGAGGTGACCGCACAACATTATCACCACATGTGGCGAAAATATGTTGCATGGTGTGAGGCCAGGAAGGCCCCACGAAGAAATTTCAACTCGGTCGATTCCTGCATTTCCTGCAAACAGGAGTGTTTATGGGCCTCAAATTGGGGTCCATTAAGGTTCAAATTTCGGCCCTGTCAATTTTCTTCCAAAAAAAAAAAAAAATTGGCTTCAGTTCCTGAAGTCCAGAAGTTTGTCAAGGGAGTACTGCATATACAACCCCCTTTTGTGCCTCCAGTGGCACTGTGGGATCTCAACGTAATCTGGGATTCCTCAAATCACATTTTAAACCGCTCAAATCTGTGGATTTGAAATATCTCACATGAAAAGTGACCATGCGGTTGGCCCTGGCCTCGGCCAGGCGAGTGTCAGAATTGGTGGCTTTGTCTCACAAAAGCCCATATCTGATTGTCCATTCGGACAGGGCAGAGCTGCGGACTCGTCCCCAGTTTCTCCCTAAGGTGGTGTCAGCGTTTCACCTGAACCAGTTTATTGTGGTACCTGCGGCTATTAGGGACTTGGAGGACTCCAAGTTGCTAGATGTTGTCAGGGCCCTGAAAATATAGGTTTCCAGGACGGCTGGAGTCAGGAAAACTGACTTGCTGTTATCCTGTATGCACCCAACAAACGGGGTGCTCTTGCTTCTAAGCAGACGATTGCTAGTTGGATGTGTAGTACAATTCAGCTTGCACATTCTGTGGCAGGCCTGCCACAGCCAAAATATGTAAATGCCCATTTCACAAGGAAGGTGGGCTCATCTTGGGCGGCTGCCCGAGGGGTCTCGGCTTTACAACTTTGCCGAGCTGCTACTTGGTCAGGAGCAAACACGTTTGCAAAATTCTACAAATTTGATACCCTGGCTGAGGAGGACCTGGAGTTCTCTCATTCGGTGCTGCAGAGTCATCCGCACTCTCCCGCCCGTTTGGGAGCTTTGGTATAATCCCCATGGTCCTGACGGAGTCCCAGCATCCACTAGGACGTCAGAGAAAATAATAATTTACTTACCGATAATTCTATTTCTCGTAGTCCGTAGTGGATGCTGGGCGCCCATCCCAAGTGCGGATTGTCTGCAATACTTGTACATAGTTATTGTTACAAAAATCGGGTTATTATTGTTGTGAGCCATCTTTTCAGAGGCTCCGCTGTTATCATGCTGTTAACTGGGTTCAGATCACAGGTTGTACAGTGTGATTGGTGTGGCTGGTATGAGTCTTACCTGGGATTCAAAATCCTTCCTTATTGTGTACGCTCGTCCGGGCACAGTATCCTAACTGAGGCTTGGAGGAGGGTCATAGGGGGAGGAGCCAGTGCACACCACCTGATCCTAAAGCTTTTACTTTTGTGCCCTGTCTCCTGCGGAGCCGCTATTCCCCATGGTCCTGACGGAGTCCCAGCATCCACTACGGACTACGAGAAATAGAATTATCAGTAAGTAAATTCTTATATATATATATATATATTTTGTAGCGCTATCTGGTATATATATTCCAGTGTTTTTAAGCGCTGGTGTGTGCTGGCATACTCTCTCTCTGTCTCTCCTAAGGGCCTGGTTGGGGTTTTGTCCCCTTATAGGTTAATCCCTGTGTGTGTGTGGGGTGTGTGTCGACATGTCTGAGGCGGAATGCTTCTCCAAGGAGGCGGTGAAGCAAATGAGTGGTGTGTCCCCGCCGGTTGTGCCGACTCCGGATTGGATGGACATGTGGCATATGTTGAATGCAAGTGTGACATCTTTACATAACAGGCTTGATAAGGCTGAATTAGGGGGGGACATCAGGGGGTCAATCCTCGGATTGGACCGACTCACAGGGCCCATCGCGGTCTCAAAAGCGTCCCTTAACACAAGACACTACTACCGACACGGATTGTGATTCCAGTGTCGACTATGACGAAGTAAAATTGCACCCTAGGGTGACTAAAACCATTCAGTGTATGATTGTGGCAATAAGGGAGGTGTTGCATATTGAGGATGAACCCTTGGTCCCCGACACAAGGGTACACATGTTTAAGGAAAAGAAACGGATTATAAATTTTCCCACATCTCATGAATTAAATGATTTCTTTGGAAAAGCTTGGGAGACTCCGGAAAAGAGACCGCAGATCCCCAAAAGAATTTATATGGCATACCCCTTCCCTAAGCAGGACAGGGAGATTTGGGAATCATCCCCCACTGTGGACAAGGCCCTGACGCGCTTGTCCAAGAAAGTGGCGCTACCGTCTCCTGACACAGCGGCCCTTAAGGACCCTGCAGATCGCAGGCAAGAAACTACCTTAAAGTGTATTTATTCTCATACGGGGGCTGTGCTAAGACCGACAATTGCGTCGGCATGGGTGTGTAGCGCAATTGCAGCTTGGACAGATGAGCTGACAGATCAATTTGATAATATGGATAAGGATACTATATTCTTAACTCTAGCCCATATAAAAGATGCAGTCTTATTTATGAGGGATGCTCAAAGGGACATTGGATTGCTGGCTTCTAGGGCCAATGCCATGTCTATCTCAGCGAGAAGATCCTTATGGACTCGCCAATGGACGGGTGATGCGGATTCCAAAAAACATATGGAAGTACTACCCTATAAGGGTGATGTATTGTTTGGGGATGGGCTGACGGACCTGGTTTCCACAGCTACAGCAGGTAAATCAAATTTCTCTAACGTCCTAGTGGATGCTGGGGACTCCGTAAGGACCATGGGGAATAGACGGGCTCCGCAGGAGACAGGGCACTTTAAGAAAGAATTAGGAATACTGGTGTGCACTGGCTCCTCCCTCTATGTCCCTCCTCCAGACCTCAGTTAGAATCTGTGCCCGGACGAGCTGGGTGCACTTTAGTGAGCTCTCCTGAGCTTGCTAATAAGAAAGTATTTTGTTAGGATTTTTTATTTTCCGAGAGATCTGCTGGCAACAGACTCTCTGCTACGTGGGACTGAGGGGAGAGAAGCAGCCCTACTAACTGTGGATAGGTCATGCTTCTTAGGCTACTGAACACCATTAGCTCCAGAGGGATCGAACACAGGAACTCACCCTTGGTCGTCCGATCCCGGAGCCGCGCCACTGTCCCCCTCGCAGAGCCAGAAGCCGGCGTGAGAAGCAAGAAGACTTCGAAAGCGGCGGCAGAAGACTCCAGTCTTCATATGAGGTAGCGCACAGCACTGCAGCTGTGCGCCATTGCTCCCACATTAAACCCGCACACTCCGGTCACTGTAGGGTGCAGGGCGCAGGGGGGGGCGCCCTGGGCAGCAATTAAGTACCTCTTGGCATAAAAGAGCATATATACAGTTGGGCACTGTATATATGCATGAGCCCCTGCCATTATTTTACACAAAATCACGGGACAGAAGCCCGCCGCTGAGGGGGCGGGGCTTCTTCCTCAGCACTCACCAGCGCCATTTTCTCTCCACAGCTCCGCTAAGAGGAAGCTCCCCAGGCTCTCCCCTGCAGATTCACGGTAGAAAAAGGGTAAAAAGAGAGGGGGGGCACATAAATTTAGCGCAATATCAGTATATACAGCAGCTACTGGGTAAACACTAAGTTACTGTGTAATTCCTGGGTCATATAGCGCTGGGGTGTGTGCTGGCATACTCTCTCTCTGTCTCTCCAAAAGGCCTTGTGGGGGTTCTGTCCTCAAATAGAGCATTCCCTGTGTGTGTGGTGTGTCGGTACGCTTGTGTCGACATGTTTGACGAGGAAGGCTATGTAGAAGCAGAGCAGGTGCAGATGAATGTGGTGTCTCCGCCGACGGCGCCGACACCTGATTGGATAGATATGTGGAAGGTTTTAAATGATAATGTAAACTCCTTGCATAAAAGGTTGGATAAAGCTGAAGCCTTGGGACAGTCGGGGTCCCAACCCATGCCTGATACTACAGCGCAGAGGCAGTCGGGGTCTCAGAAGCGCCCACTATCCCAAATTGTTGACACAGATATCGACACTGATTCTGACTCCAGTGTCGATGGCGATGATGCAAAGTTGCAGCCTAAAACGGCTAAAGCCATCCGATACATGATTATAGCAATGAAGGATGTATTGCACATCTCAGAGGAAAACCCTGTCCCTGACAAGAGGGTTTATATGTTTGGGGAAAAAAGGCAAGAAGTGACTTTTACCACTTCGCATGAGTTAAATGAGTTATGTGAAAAAGCTTGGGATTCTCCTGATAGGAAAATGCAGATTTCCAAACGGTTACTTATGTCGTATCCTTTCCCGCCAACGGACAGGTTACGCTGGGAATCCTCCCCTAGGGTAGACAAAGCTTTGACACGCTTATCTAAGAAGGTAGCCCTGCCATCACAGGATACGGCCACCCTAAAAGATCCTGCGGATAGAAAGCAGGAAGGTATCCTGAAGTCCGTTTATACACATTCAGGTACCCTACTAAGGCCGGCAATTGCGTCGGCCTGGATGTGTAGTGCTGTAGCAGCATGGACAGATACTCTGTCTGAGGAACTTGATACCTTGGACAAGGATACTATATTACTGACCCTGGGGCATATAAAAGACGCTGTCCTATATATGAGGGATGCCCAGAGAGACATTTGCCTACTGGGCTCTAGAATGAATGCAGTGTCAATTTCTGCCAGAAGGGTCCTGTGGACTCTGCAATGGACAGGTGATGCCGACTCAAAAAAGCACATGGAGGTTTTACCTTATAAGGGTGAGGAATTGTTTGGGGACGGTCTCTCGGACCTAGTTTCCACAGCTACGGCTGGGAAGTCAAATTTTTTGCCATATATTCCCTCACAACCTAAGAAAGCACCGTATTACCAAATGCAGTCCTTTCGGTCACAGAGGCAAAAAAGTCCGAGGTGCGTCCTTTCTTGCCAGAGGCAGGGGTAGAGGAAAGAAGCTGCACAATACAGCTAGTTCCCAGTAACAGAAGTCCTCCCCGGCTTCCACTAAATCCACCGCATGACGCTGGGGCTCCACAGGTGGAGCCAAGAGCGGTGGGGGCGCGTCTCCGAAATTTCAGCCACCAGTAGGTTCGCTCATGGGTGGATCCCTGGGCTATACAGAATGTGTCTCAGGGATACAAGCTGGAATTCGAAGTGATGCCCCCTCACCGTTACCTCAAATCGGCCCTGCCAGCTTCCCCCATAGAAAGGGAAGTAGTGTTAGCGGCAATTCACAAATTATATCTCCAGCAGGTGGTGGTAAAGGTTCCCCTCCCTCAACAGGGAAGGGGTTACTATTCCACAATGTTTGTGGTTCCGAAACCGGACGGTTCGGTCAGACCCATATTGAATTTAAAATCCCTGAACATTTACCTGAAAAGGTTCAAGTTCAAGATGGAATCGCTCAGAGCGGTCATTGCAAGCCTGGAAGAGGGGGATTTTATGGTGTCTCTGGACATAAAGGATGCTTACCTGCATGTCCCCATTTATCCACCATCAGGAGTACCTCAGATTTGTGGCACAGGACTGCCATTACCAATTCCAGACGTTGCCGTTCGGTCTGTCCACGGCACCGAGAATATTTCCGAAGGTAATGGGAGAAATGATGGTGCTTCTGCGAAAGCAAGGAGTTACAATTATCCCATACTTGGACGATCTCCTCATAAAGGCGAGGTCCAGAGAGCAGTTGCTGATCAGCGTAGCACACTCTCGGGAGGTGTTACAACAGCACGGCTGGATTCTGAATATTCCAAAGTCGCAGCTGATTCCTACGACGAGTCTGCCCTTCCTGGGCATGATTCTGGACACAGACCAGAAGAAGGTGTTTCTCCCGGAGGAGAAGGCCCAGGAGCTCGTGACTCTGGTCAGAGACCTCTTAAAACCAAAGCAGGTGTCGGTGCATCAATGCACGCGAGTCCAGGGAAAGATGGTGGCGTCATACGAAGCCATTCCCTTCGGCAGGTTCCATGCGAGGACCTTTCAGTGGGATCTGTTGGACAAGTGGTTCGGATCGCATCTTCAGATGCATCGGCTGATCACCCTATCCCCCAGGGCCAGGGTGTCTCTTCTGTGGTGGCTGCAGAGTACTCAACTTCTCGAGGGCCGCAGGTTCGGCATACAGGACTGGGTCCTGGTGACCACGGATGCAAGCCTCCGAGGGTGGGGGGCATTCACTCAGGGAAGAAATTTCCAGGGGCTGTGGTCAAGTCAGGAGACTTGTCTGCACATCAATATCATGGAACTAAGGGCCATATACAACGCCCTGAGTCAAGCGGAGCCTCTGCTTCGCAACCAACCGGTGCTGATTCAGTCAGACAACATCACTGCAGTGGCTCATGTAAACCGCCAGGGCGGCACAAGAAGCAGGGTGGCGATGGCAGAAGCCACCAGAATTCTTCGCTGGGCGGAGAATCACGTGCAAGCACTGTCAGCAGTGTTCATTCCGGGAGTGGACAACTGGGAAGCAGACTTCCTCAGCAGGCACGACCTCCACCCGGGAGAGTGGGGACTTCATCAAGAAGTCTTCACACAGATTACAAATCGATGGGAACTGCCACAGGTGGACATGATGGCATCCCGCCTCAACAAAAAGCTACAAAGGTATTGCGCCAGGTCTAGAGACCCTCAGGCGATAGCTGTGGACGCACTAGTGACACCGTGGGTGTTCCAGTCGGTTTATGTGTTTCCTCCTCTCCCTCTCATACCCAAGGTGCTGAGAATCGTAAGAAAAAGAGGAGTGAGAACAATACTCATTGTTCCGGATTGGCCAAGAAGGACTTGGTATCCGGAACTGCAAGAAATGCTCACAGAGGACCCATGGCCTCTGCCTCTCAGACAGGATCTGTTGCAACAGGGGCCCTGTCTGTTCCAAGACTTACCGCGGCTGCGTTTGACGGCATGGGGGTTGAACGCCGGATCCTAGCGGAGAAAGGCATTCCGGATGAGGTTATTCCTACGCTGATAAAGGCTAGGAAGGACGTGACAGCAAAACATTATCACTGTATATGGCGAAAATATGTTGCTTGGTGTGAGGCCAGGAAGGCCCCTACAGAGGAATTCCAGCTGGGCCGTTTCCTTCACTTCCTACAGTCGGGAGTGACTATGGGCTTAACATTAGGGTCCATTAAGGTCCAGATTTCGGCCCTATCCATTTTCTTTCAAAAGGAACTGTCTTCTCTTCCTGAAGTTCAGACGTTTGTAAAGGGAGTGCTGCATATTCAGCCCCCTTTTGTGCCACCAGTGGCACCTTGGGATCTTAATGTGGTGTTGAGTTTCCTGAAATCTCACTGGTTTGAGCCACTTAAGACCGTGGAGTTAAAATATCTCCCGTGGAAAGTGGTCATGCTATTGGCCTTAGCTTCGGCTAGGCGTGTGTCAGAATTGGCGGCTTTGTCATGTTTAAGCCCCTATCTGGTTTTCCATATGGACAGGGCAGAATTACGGACTCGTCCGCAATTTCTGCCGAAGGTGGTGTCATCTTTTCATTTGAACCAACCTATTGTGGTGCCTGCGGCTACTCGTGACTTGGAGGATTCCAAGTTACTAGATGTAGTCAGGGCTTTGAAGATTTATGTAGCCAGAACGGCTGGAGTCAGGAAAACTGACTCGCTGTTTATCCTGTATGCATCCAACAAGCTGGGTGCTCCTGCTTCAAAGCAAACTATTGCTCGCTGGATCTGTAACACGATTCAGCAGGCTCATTCTGCGGCTGGATTACCGCATCCAAAATCAGTAAAAGCCCATTCCACAAGGAAGGTGGGCTCTTCTTGGGCGGCTGCCCGAGGGGTCTCGGCATTACAGCTTTGCCGAGCAGCTACTTGGTCGGGTTCAAACACTTTTGCAAAGTTCTACAAGTTTGATACCCTGGCTGAGGTGGACCTTGTGTTTGCTCATTCGGTGCTGCAGAGTCATCCGCACTCTCCCGCCCATTTGGGAGCTTTGGTATAATCCCCATGGTCCTTACGGAGTCCCCAGCATCCACTAGGATGTTAGAGAAAATAAGATTTTACTCACCGGTAAATCTATTTCTCGTAGTCCGTAGTGGATGCTGGGCGCCCGTCCCAAGTGCGGACTTCTTCTGCAATACTTGTATATAGTTATTGCCTAAATAAGGGTTCTGTTATGGTTGCATCAGGTTGTCTGATGCTCTGTTGTTGTTCATACTGTTAACTGGGTAAGTTTATCACGAGTTGTACGGTGTGATTGGTGTGGCTGGTATGAGTCTTACCCTGGATTCCAAAATCCTTTCCTTGTACGGTCAGCTCTTCCGGGCACAGTTTCCTTAACTGAGGTCTGGAGGAGGGACATAGAGGGAGGAGCCAGTGCACACCAGTATTCCTAATTCTTTCTTAAAGTGCCCTGTCTCTTGCGGAGCCCATCTATTCCCCATGGTCCTTACGGAGTCCCCAGCATCCACTACGGACTACGAGAAATAGATTTACCGGTGAGTAAAATCTTATTTCTCTGACGTCCTAGTGGATGCTGGGAACTCCGTAAGGACCATGGGGAATAGCGGGCTCCGAAGGAGGCTGGGCACTCTAGAAAGACTTATGACTACCTGGTGTGCACTGGCTCCTCCCACTATGACCCTCCTCCAAGCCTCAGTTAGATTTTGTGCCCGGCCGAGGTTGGATGCACACTAGGGGCTCTCCTGAGCCCTTAGAAAGAAAGTATAGATTTAGGTTTTTTATTTTCAGTGAGACCTGCTGGCAACAGGCTCACTGCAGCGAGGGACTAAGGGGAGAAGAAGCGAACTCGCCTGCTTGCAGCCGGATTGGGCTTCTTAGGCTACTGGACACCATTAGCTCCAGAGGGATCGACCGCAGGCCCAGTCCTTGGTGTTCGGTCCCGGAGCCGCGCCGCCGTCCCCCTTACAGAGCCAGAAGCAAGAAGAGGTCCGGAAAATCGGCGGCAGAAGACATCAGTCTTCACCAAGGTAGCGCACAGCACTGCAGCTGTGCGCCATTGCTCCTCACACACACTTCACACTCCGGTCACTGAGGGTGCAGGGCGCTGGGGGGGTGGGCGCCCTGAGAAGCAATAATAACACCTTGGCTGGCAAAAATACCACAATATATAGCCCCAGAGGCTATATATGTGGAAAATACCCCTGCCAGAATATAGGAAAAAGCGGGAGAATAGTCCGCGGAAAAGGGGCGGAGCTGTCTCCCACAGCACACTGGCGCCATTTCTCCTAAACAGATCCGCTGGAAGGAAGCTCCCTGGCTCTCCCCTGCAGTCTACACTACAGAAAAGGGTAAAAACAGAGAGGGGGGGCACTAAATTTAGGCGCAGTATAAATTATATAGAAAAAGCAGCTATAGGGGACATAACTCAGTTAGTCCCTGCATTATATAGCGCTCTGGTGTGTGCTGGCATACTCTCACTCTGTCCCCCCAAAGGGCTTTTGTGGGTCCTGTCCTCAGTTGGAGCATTCCTTGTGTGTGTGCGGTGTGTCGGTACGGCTGTGTCGACATGTTTGAGGATAATGATGTGAAGACGGAGCAGATGCCTTTAGAAGGGATGTCACCCCCCTGCGGGGCAGACACCTGAGTGGTTGAGCTTATGGAAAGTAATGAGTGCACGTATAGACTCCTTACATAAGAAATTTGACGACATGCCAAATGTGGGACAGCCGACTTCTCAGCTCGTGCCTGTCCAGGCGTCGCACAGGTCATCAGGGGCTCTAAAACGCCCGCTGCCTCAGACCGCAGACCCAGATGTCGACACTGATACTGACACCAGTGTCGACGACGATGAGTCTAAACTGATGCCCACTAAGGCCATTCACTGCATGATTGAGGCAATGAAAGAGGTGTTACACATTTCTGATATAAATACAGGTACCACTAAAAAGGGTATTATGTTTGGGGAGAAAAAACTACCCGTAGTTTTTCCCCCATCAGATGAATTAAATGAAGTATGTGAAGAAGCGTGGGCTTTCCCTGATAAAAAATTGGTAATTCCTAAGAAGGTACTAATGGCGTTCCCTTTCCCGCCAGAGGATAGGTCACGTTGGGAAACACCTCCTAGGGTGGATAAAGCGCTCACACGTTTGTCTAAAAAGGTGGCACTACCGTCTCCGGATACGGCCGCCCTCAAGGAACCTGCTGATAGAAAGCAGGAGGCGATCCTGAAGTCTGTATATACACACTCAGGCATTATACTTAGGCCAGCTATTGCGTCAGCTTGGATGTGCAGTGCTGCCGCTGCGTGGTCAGATAAACTGTCAGAAAATATTGACACATTAGACAGAGACACGATCCTGTTAACCATAGACCATATAAAAGACTCAGTCTTATATATGAGAGACGCACAGAGGGAAATCTGCCGACTGGCATCTAAAGTAAGTGCATTGTCCATTTCTGCTAGGAGAGGCTTATGGACTCGCCAGTGGACAGGAGATGCAGATTCTAAAAGGCACATGGAAGTGTTGCCATATAAGGGTGAGTAATTATTTGGGGATGGTCTCTCGGACCTAGTTTCCACAGCAACGTCTGGGAAGTCAGCATTTTTACCCCATGTCCCCTCACAGCCTAAGAAGGCGCCGTTTTATCAGGTTCAGTCCTTTCGGACCCAGAAAAACAGGCGTGGAAAAGGCGGGTCTTTTCTATCCAGAGGCAGAGGTAGGGGAAAAAGGCTGCAACAAACAGCAGGTTCCCAGGAGCAAAAGTCCTCCCCCGCTTCTTCTGCCAAGTCCGCCGCATGACGGTGGGGCTCCACAGGCGGAGCCAGGTACAGTGGGGGGCCGCCTCAAGAATTTCAGCGATCAGTGGGCTCGCTCACAGGTGGATCCCTGGATCCTTCAAATAGTATCTCAGGGGTACAAACTGGAATTCGAGGCGTCTCCACCCCACCGGTTCCTAAAATCTGCCTTGCCGATTGCTCCCTCAGACAGGGAGGCGGTGCTAGCGGCAATTCACAAGCTGTATTCCCAGCAGGTGATAATCAAGGTACCCCTACTTCAACAAGGCCGGGGTTACTATTCCACACTATTTGTGGTACCGAAACCGGACGGTTCGGTGAGACCCATTTTAAATTTGAAATCCTTGAACACATACATAAAAAAATTCAAGTTCAAGATGGAATCGCTCAGGGCGGTTATTGCAAGCCTGGACGAGGGGGATTACATGGTATCCCTGGACATCAAGGATGCTTACTTGCATGTCCCCATTTACCATCCTCACCAGGAGTACCTCAGATTTGTGGTACAGGATTGCCATTACCAATTCCAGACACTGCCGTTTGGACTGTCCACGGCACCGAGGGTATTTACCAAGGTTATGGCGGAAATGATGATACTCCTTCGAAAAAAGGGAGTTTTAATTATCCCGTACTTGGACGATCTCCTAATAAAAGCGAGGTCCAAGGAACAGTTGTTGGTGGGAGTAGCACTATCTCAGGAGCTGCTGCACCAGCACGGCTGGATTCTGAATATCCCGAAGTCACAGCTGGTTCCGACGACACGGCTACTGTTCCTGGGTATGATTCTGGATACAGTCCAGAAAAAAGTGTTTCTCCCGGAGGAGAAAGCCAGGGAGTTGTCATCTCTAGTCAGAGACCTCCTGAAACCAAAACAGGTATCAGTGCATCGCTGCACGCGGGTCCTGGGAAAGATGGTGGCTTCTTACGAAGCAATTCCCTTCGGCAGGTTCCATGCCAGAATCTTTCAGTGGGACCTGTTGGACCAGTGGTCCGGATCGCATCTTCAGATGCATCGCTTAATAACCCTGTCTCCAAGAACCAGGGTGTCTCTACTGTGGTGGCTGCAGAGTGCCCATCTTCTAGAGGGCCGCAGGTTCGGCATACAGGACTGGGTCCTGGTGACCACGGATGCCAGCCTTCGAGGCTGGGGGGCAGTCACACAGGGAAGAAACTTCCAAGGACTATGGTCGAGTCAGGAGACTTCCCTTCACATAAATATTCTGGAACTAAGGGCCATCTACAATGCCCTAAGTCAAGCAAAATCCCTGCTCCTACACCAGCCGGTGCTGATCCAGTCAGACAACATCACGGCAGTCGCCCATGTAAATCGACAGGGCGGCACAAGGAGCAGGATGGCGATGGCAGAAGCCACAAGAATTCTCCGATGGGCGGAGAATCATGTACTAGCACTGTCAGCAGTGTTCATTCCGGGAGTGGACAACTGGGAAGCAGACTTCCTCAGCAGACACGACCTCCACCCGGGAGAGTGGGGACTTCATCCAGAAGTCTTCCAGATGCTGGTAAACCGTTGGGAAAAACCACAGGTGGACATGATGGCGTCCCGCCTCAACAAAAAGTTAAAAAGATATTGCGCCAGGTCAAGGGACCCTCAGGCGATAGCTGTGGACGCTCTAGTGACACCGTGGGTGTACCAGTCGGTTTATGTGTTCCCTCCTCTGCCTCTCATACCAAAGGTATTGAGAATAATAAGAAAGCGAGGAGTAAACACAATTCTCGTGGTTCCGGATTGGCCAAGACGAGCGTGGTACCCGGAACTTCAAGAGATGCTCTCAGAGGACCCGTGGCCTCTACCGCTCAGACAGGACCTGCTACAGCAGGGGCCCTGTCTGTTCCAAGACTTACCGCGGCTGCGTTTGACGGTTGAACACCGGATCCTAAAGGAAAAGGGTATTCCGGAAGAAGTAATTCCTACGCTTATTAAGGCCAGGAAAGATGTTACGGCAAAGCATTATCACCGCATATGGCGGAAATATGTTGCATGGTGCGAGGCCAAAAAGGCCCCAACAGAGGAATTTCAACTAGGTCGATTTCTGCATTTCCTGCAAGCAGGAGTGAATATGGGCCTAAAACTAGGCTCCATTAAAGTACAGATCCCGGCTCTGTCGATTTTCTTTCAAAAAGAACTAGCTTCAGTACCTGAAGTTCAGACATTTGTGAAAGGAGTGCTGCATATTCAGCCCCCGTTTGTGCCTCCTGTGGCACCTTGGGATCTCAACGTGATGTTAAGTTTCTTAAAATCACATTGGTTTGAGCCACTAAAAACCGTGGATCTGAAATATCTCACGTGGAAAGTGGTCATGTTATTGGCCTTGGCTTCAGCCAGGCGAGTGTCAGAATTGGCGGCTTTATCATGTAAAAGCCCTTATCTGATTTTCCATATGGATAGGGCAGAATTGAGGACTCGTCCCCAATTTCTCCCTAAGGTGGTGTCAGCGTTTCACCTGAACCAGCCTATTGTGGTGCCTGCGGCTACTAGGGAATTGGAGGACTCCAAGTTGCTAGACGTTGTCAGGGCCCTGAAAATATATGTTTCCAGGACGGCTGGAGTCAGAAAATCTGACTCGCTGTTTATCCTGTATGCACCCAACAAGCTGGGTGCTCCTGCTTCTAAGCAGTCTATTGCTCGCTGGATTTGTAGTACAATTCAGCTTGCACATTCTGTGGCAGGCCTGCCACAGCCAAAATCTGTAAATGCCCATTCCACAAGGAAGGTGGGCTCATCTTGGGCGGCTGCCCGAGGGGTCTCGGCTTTACAACTTTGCCGAGCAGCTACTTGGTCAGGGGCAAACACATTTGCAAAATTCTACAAATTTGATACCCTGGCTGAGGAGGACCTGGAGTTCTCTCATTCGGTGCTGCAGAGTCATCCGCACTCTCCCGCCCGTTTGGGAGCTTTGGTATAATCCCCATGGTCCTTACGGAGTTCCCAGCATCCACTACGGACTACGAGAAATAGAATTACCGGTGAGTAAATTCTTATTTTTTTTACCATATATTCCCCAACAGCAAAAGAAAGTAACACCCTATCAGATGCAGTCCTTTCGGTCGCTCAAGTCCAAAAGAGGTCGGGGATCCTCTTTCCTCGTCAGAGGTAAGGGCAGAGGCAAAAGAGCACCTGCTTCGGCAGGTGCCCAGGAGCAAAAGTCCTCCCCGGCTGCTCCAAAACCCACAGCATGACGCTGGGGCTCCCCTGAGGGAGTCCGCACCGGAGGGGGCATGTCTTCGACTTTTCAGTCAGGTCTGGGTCAGTTCAGACCTGAATCCCTGGGTGGTGGAAATAGTTTTCATGGGGTACAAACTGGAATTCGACGAGGTGCCCCCGCGCCGATTTTTCAAATCGGCCCTACCAGCTTCCACATCGGACAGGGATGTAGTGTTAGCTGCAATTCAAACGCTGTGTATACAGCAAGTGATAATCAAGGTTCCCCTGCACCAGCAGGGAAGAGGTTACTACTCAACCCTATTTGTTATCCCGAAACCGGACGGTTCGGTCAGACCTATTTTGAATCTGAAATCCCTAAACCTGTACATAAAAAGATTCAAATTCAAAATGGAATCACTCAGAGCGATAATAGCCAACATGGAGGAGGGGGAGTTTATGGTGTCTCTGGACATAAAGGATGCGTACCTTCATGTCCCCATATATGCCCCCCATCAGGAATATCTGAGATTCGCTGTACAGGATTGTCATTACCAATTTCAGACGTTGCCGTTTGGACTTTCCACGGCCCCAAGGATTTTCACTAAGATAATGGCGGAAATGATGGTGGTCCTGCGCAAGCATGGAGTCACAATTATCCCATACTTGGACGATCTCCTGATAAAAGCGAGATCAAGGGAAAAATTGCTGAGCAGTGTGGCACTCTCTCTGAGAGTGCTCCAGCAACATGGTTGGATTCTAAATCTACCGAAGTCACAGTTGATTCCGACAACTCAACTACCGTTCCTAGGTATGATTCTGGATACGGAACAAATGAAGATCTTCCTCCCAATAGAGAAAGCCCAGGACATCCAGAACATGGTCAGAGACCTGCTAAAACCGAAAAGGGTGTCAGTTCACCAATGCACTCGAGTTCTGGGAAAAATGGTGGCGGCCTACGAAGCCATTCCCTTCGGAAGGTTCCATGCAAGGACTTTTCAATGGGACCTTCTGGACAAGTGGTCCGGATCCCATCTGCACTTACATCTGAAAATAACTGTCTCTACTGTGGTGGTTGCAAAGTGCTCACCTGCTGGAGGGTCGCCGGTTCGGGATTCAGGACTGGATCCTGGTTACCACGGACGCGAGCCTCCGAGGATGGGGAGCGGTCACACAGGGAAAAAACTTTCAGGGACTTTGGTCAGACCAGGAGTCCTGTCTACACATCAATGTGTTGGAACTCAGGGCCATTTACAACGGCCTTCGACAAGCGGAGAATCTTCTTCAAAACCTACCGGTTCTGATTCAATCAGACAATGTCACAGCAGTGGCTCATGTGAACCGCCAAGGCGGGACAAAAAGCAGAGTCGCGATGGCGGAAGCCACCAGGATTCTTCGCTGGGCGGAAAATCACGTAAGCGCTCTGTCGGCTGTCTTCATTCCGGGAGTGGACAACTGGGAAGCAGACTTCCTCAGCAGACACGATCTCCATCCAGGAGAGTGGGGACTTCATCAAGAAGTCTTTGCAGACATAACACGTCTTTGAGGAACTCCTCAAATAGACATGATGGCGTCACGCCTCAACAAAAAGCTTTTGAGGTATTGTGCCAGGTCTCGGGACCCTCAGGCAGTGGCAGTAGATGCTCTGATAACACCGTGGGTGTTCAAATTGGTCTACGTGTTTCCTCCTCTTCCTCTCATCACAAAAGTGTTGAGGATCATAAGGCAAAGAAGAGTACAGACGATACTCTTTGTCCCAGACTGGCCTCGAAGGGCCTGGTACTCAGATCTACAAGAGATGCTCACAGGAGATCCTTGGCCTCTTCCTCAGAGGGAAGACCTGTTGCAACAGGGGCCCTGTGTATTTCAGGACTTACCGCAGTTACGTTTGACGGCATGGCGGTTGAACGCCGAATCCTAGCGAAAAAGGGGATTCCGGAAGAGGTCATCCCTACTTTAATAAAGGCTAGGA
This sequence comes from Pseudophryne corroboree, assembly GCF_028390025.1. NCBI lineage: Eukaryota > Metazoa > Chordata > Amphibia > Anura > Myobatrachidae > Pseudophryne > Pseudophryne corroboree. The sequence continues at coordinate 124,611,813 of NC_086447.1, forward strand.
AGGAGGTTACGGTTAAGCACTATCACCGTATCTGGCGAAAGTATGTGTCTTGGTGTGAGACCAAGAATGCACCTACGGAAGATTTTCATCTGGGTCGTTTTCTCCACTTCCTACAGACAGGAGTGGATATGGGCCTGAAATTAGGCTCTGTTAAGGTACAGATTTCGGCCCTCTCGGTTTTCTTTCACAAGGAATTGGCTTCTCTTCCAGAAGTCCAGACGTTTGTAAAGGGAGTGCTACACATCCAGCCTCCTTTTGTGCCTCCAGTGGCACTGTGGGACCTCAACGTGGTGTTGCAGTTTCTAAAATCACACTGGTTTGAACCGCTTAACAAGGTTGAGTTGAAATTTCTTACTTGGAAGGTGGTCATGTTGTTGGCCTTGGCATCGGCAAGGCGAGTATCAGAATTGGCGGCTTTGTCACACAAAAGCCATTACTTGATTTTTCATGTGGATCGAGCTGAATTGAGGACACGTCCGCAATTTTTGCCTAAGGTGGTTTCTTCATTCCATGTGAATCAACCTATTGTGGTGCCTGTGGCTACAAGTGACCTGGAGGATTCCAGATCCCTGGACGTAGTCGGGGCCTTAAAGATTTATGTAGCCAGGACGGCTAGAATTAGGAAAACAGAGGCTCTGTTTGTCCTGTATACGGCCAATAAGATTGGCGCACCTGCTTCGAAGCAGACTATTGCTCGCTGGATCTGTAATACGATTCAGCAGGCTCACTCTACGGCTGGATTGCCAGTACCAAATTCGGTTAAGGCCCATTCCACTAGGAAGGTGGGCTCTTCTTGGGCGGCTTACAACTTTGCCGAGCGGCGACTTGGTCGGGGTCAAACACTTTTGCTAAATTCTACAAGTTTGATACCCTGGCTGATGAGGACCTAGCGTTTGCTCAGTCGGTGCTGCAGAGTCATACGCAGTCTCACGCCTGATTGGATGCTTTGGTATAAACCCCATGGTCCTTACGGAGTCCCCAGCATCCTCTAGGACGTAAGAGAAAATAAGATTTTAAACCTACCGGTAAATCTATTTCTCCTAGTCCTTAGAGGATGCTGGGCGCCCGTCCCAGTGTGGAAACTCTGCAAGACTTGTTTATAGTTGTTGCTTACATAAGGGTTATGTTACAGTTGAAATCGGTCTTGGACCGTTACTGTTGTTGTTCATACGGTTAACTGGTTATGTATGTTCCAGGTTACATGGTATGATTGGTGTGGGCTGGTATGAATCTTGCCCTTGGATTGCTAAATCCTGCCTTGTATTGTCCATCTCCTCTGGGCACAGTTCTCTAACTGAGGTCTGGAGGAGGGGCATAGAGGGAGGAGCCAGTGCACACCCATAGTCAAAGTTCTTTTTAGGTGCCCTGTCTCCTGCGGAGCCCGTCTATACCCCATGGTCCTTACGGAGTCCCCAGCATCCTCTACGGACTAGGAGAAATAGATTTACCTGTAGGTTTCAAATCTTATAATAAATATATATATGCGCTGTACTGACTGGGATTTTATTCCAGTGTCAGTTGGCGCTGGGTGTGTGCTGGCATACTCTCTCTCTCTCTCTCTCTCTCTCTCTCTCTCTCTCTCTCTCTCTCTCTCTCTCTCTCTCTCCTAAGGGCCTTATTGGGGGACTGTCTCCATATAGATATATATCCCTGAGTGTGTGGGGGTGTCGGTACATGTGTGTCGGCATGTCTGAAGCGGAAGGCGCATCTAAGGAGGAGGTTGAGCAGATGATTGTGGTGTCTCCGTCGGCAACGCCGACACCTGATTGGTTGGATATGTGGAATGTATTAAATGCAAATGTGTCTTTATTACATAAGACATTGGACAAAGCAGAGTCTAGGGAAGTAACAGGGAGTCAATCCATGGCTTTGGCTGTGTCACAGGGCCCTTCATGGTCTCAGAAACGTCCCCTGTAGCAGACACTGATACCGACACGGATTCTGACTCCAGTGTCGATTATGATGATGCGAGGTTACACCCAAGGGTAGCCAAAAGTATTCATTATATGATTATTGCTATAAAAGATGTTTTGCATATCACAGATGACCCCTCTGTCCCTGACACGAGGGTATGCATGTTTAAGGAAAAGAAACCTGAGGTAACCTTTCCCCTGTCTCATGAGCTGAACGCTTTATTTGAAAAGGCTTGGGAAACTCCAGACGAGAAACTGCAGATTCCCAAGAGAATTCTTATGGCGTACCCATTCCCCGTGCAGGACAGGTTACGGTGGGAATCCTCGCCCAGGGTGGACAAGGCTTTAACGCGCTTGTCCAAAAAGGTGGTGCTACCATCTCCGGACACGGCAGCCCTCAAGGATCCTGCTGATCACAGACAGGAAACTACATTAAAATTAATTTATACACATACGGGTGCCTTGCTCAGACCGGCAGTAGCGTCGGCATGGGTATGTAGGGCAGTAGCAGCTTGGGCAGATAACTTGTCATCTGACATTGACACCCTAGATAGGGAGAGCATTTTTACTGAAATAACATTTTTAATTGAAAGCAAAATCCATAGAAAATCTTGATGAATACAACTTACATTTTAAACACATAAAGCATGACAAAAAAAAAATGTATAGGTGATATTGTAAATAAAACATATAGTCTCTGCACAAGTACCTCAATACTCTATACTGATGTCATCTGCCACAGTGTCAGAGGGGGATATTCAACTGCCTGAAAAGTCAGCTGGATGTCCGTTCCCCCATATCTAAAAGACAGGAAAAAACAGACACCCAACCGACCCCCCAAACACCCGAATTGCCCCCAAAGAGTCACTACTAAACATATAGATGGAACCCTGTTAGACAGTTCATTTGTTTCTGTTCAGAAGACCAAGTAGATATGGGAACCAGTCAGCATACCGGCGTTCCGGATGCCGGCAGTCAAAATACCAATGCCAGAATCCCAACACTGGACACAAAGACTGACACCGGGATCATGATATGTACGAAAAATGCCAGCACCAGAAACCCAACTGTCGGCATCCCGATGATAAGTATGCTGGGGAGGGTTAGGGTTAATATACTTAATAAAGCACTCCTAGACAAGATATATGGTGCAGCCGCCAAAGAAAAAGATATCACCAATCTTTAGATACAGAGTTCAATAGTTGTCAATGGAGATGGTGCACCTCTTTTTTTCAAAAATATCCCTCAATAAGAGAAGAAACAACAAAACATAGTGTAGTTTTTACATAAAAGTACAACCTTGTGCTCAAAGGGTGAAAGGTGGGGAATGGGCACTTTCTGAAAAACCCCTCTTGTTAGTCAAGTACCTTAAAAATTACCTCAAGGTTAATCAAGGTAAATTGCACAAATAGAATAGAAGATAGAGATCCACAGCCGATTAACAGATACACCCCCTGTGGTAATATCGACGTTCTGCAAGTGTAGCAAATAATTGGAATGCAACGTGCGTTCCACAGTGGGTGTAGCGGAGCTTACCTTAGTGTAAATCAGTATACCCTGCTAAAAATAAAGAAAAAATATTAATCCTCAAAAAAACACTTTAATTCAAAGTCAGTGTTCAAACTCTTCGGGACTAATGTTCCAAGGTTGAACACCCACCTCATTTCTGACCTTGATCGTCAATTTTCAAAATTCCTAGATCTCCAATTGGACATTACCAGTTCCGTTGCCAAAAAGGAGATAATACTACTGGGGTCACAATTCTGATTTATTTTTTTTGGGTTTGACACAGAATGGGTCTCAAGACCTTTTTGAATAGTTGCTCGGATACACATGTTTTTAACGACCTAGGGGTAAATTTACTAAGGTGGGAGATTTTTAGAACTGGTGATGTTGCCCATGGCAACCAATCAGATTTTACTTACCATTTATCTAGCTGCTTCTAGCAGATAATAGATATAATCTGATTGGTTGCTATGGGCAACATCACTAGTTCTAAAAATCTCCCACCTTAGTAAATTCCCCCCCTAGTCGTCTTTCCCACATATACCAGACCACACACACATTTCAAACAATAAATTACATTCTTTGAATCACAAGTTAAGAATTGTTTAATTTTATACTTAGTGTCATTATTTTCCACTAATTTCCTCGGATTTTCATTTTTTATTTTTTTTTCAATATTAATTTTTATTATTTTATGGATAAACAAAGCCAATAGGGGAGGGGTACAGAACAGAAAAAAGGGGGGTACACAGATTGGTCCACAGAAAATAAACATTAAAGTATAGAGGATATCATGGAGGACATCATATCGGAAAGTGACATGTGGCTGAATCCAATCAGCAATCAATACATAATAACATGAAAACTTAAAGAACCTAAGAACCCTGAGGGGGTGCGGTATCTTGTGAGCGATTATGCCAATAGGTAGACCACGGATACCAGCGGAGCAAAGGGCAGGAAGAGGTAGGGGCATAGGCCCCTCCCGCTGTCTCAAATTCGCAGTGCGATTGTACAGCCAACTCTATCGCTTTTATATGAGGAACTCCGACTGAACGCCATTGGCGAGCAATTAATAACTTGGTTGAAATAAGAATATGGCCTAAAATGTATTGTTCGCTCGGCGATAAATCGCCATAGTACAGGTGAAGGAGAGCCAATCGTGGATGGGGATGTATATAAAAGCCCAGCACTAATTCCAATAGGTGAAAGACAGAGTTCCAGAGCGGAGCAAGTACTGGGCAGTCCCAGAAAACGTGTATTAGGGTACCTAGCCACAATTACGCCAGCAGAGGTTGGGCGTAGAGGGTTGCATCGCATGTAAGCGGGAAGGGGTGAAATACAATCGGTGGATGAGTTTATAAAATAGCTCTGTATGTGACATACATTTAGAAACTGTATAACAAGATTGGAAAATTATCTCCTAGTCTTCCTCCGAAATCGAACACCCAAGGTCCACCTCCCATTTTGCTTGGTAGGTGGCTGTCTGCGGAGAGTGGGAGTTGATAATGTAGTTGTACCATTTAGTAATGCCACCTCTGCCCTCCCCGTCATCTAGAAACTTCTGGACAAGTTTGGGAATGGTGGACAGCGAGTGGGGGGGAGCTGAGGTTCCATGAAGCCAATGTCTGAGTTGTAAATATTTATAAAATTCCCCGTGTGGCAGCAGGAATCTTTCCTGTATCTGGGCAAATGAGAGAAGATTATTATTCTCCATTATATCCTGCAAAGATAGGATTCCCCTCGAAATCCAGGAGTCAAATCTCAAATCAGGGATTAAAGAGGCTATGCCCATCAATGAGAGAGCAGGGGTAGGGAGAATTATAACCTTTACACTATGTACTACTTCCAACCAAGCCCTCCGAGTAGATTGGACCGAAAGGGACCTGTTGGTCAATAATTTGCCCTCCGATTTCGGGAGTAGTAAAACATCAGTAAGGGGGAGCGGGGCAACGAGCCCTTGTTCAAGTTGGACCCATGGTTTATATGGGGGATGTGAGTACCAAGCACCTATCTGTGCAAGTCGACATGCTAGTTGGTAGGAATGCAAATCTGGATATGCCAGACCCCCTTCCCGTTTAGGTCGGGCCATAGTTTTCCTGGCTAACCTCTGTTTTTTACCTTTCCATACGTAAGAGTTGAAAATAGCATTAAATTTAGACAAGAGATAGGTGGGTAGGAGGACCGGAATGGCCCGAAATAGATACATGAGTCTGGGGAGGATCGTCATCTTCAGTGCAGCTATGCGCCCTAACCATGAGACATGATGCATCATCCAGTCCGAGACCAGAGCTGTTAGCTTGCGCAACAGCGGGGAATAATTAGCGGAGAGTAGGTCGTCCACTTTCTGAGTGATATGAATCCCCAGATACTTAAGGCTTCTATCCTGCCAGGAATAAGAGTAGGAAGCTTTCAGCGCGGATAAGAGGGGGGACGGAAAATTGATAGGGAGTGCCTCCGTCTTAGTATTATTAAGTTTATAATAGGATACAGCTGAATATTCCGACAAGAGTGTGTGTAATGCTCGCAGGGAGGTAGTGGGAGTCGTGAGCGTCAGGAGGACATCGTCCGCAAATAAACAGATCTTTTGAGATTGTCCCTGATATTCCACTCCTGTAATCAAGGATGAAGATCTTATTTTCTCGGCTAACGGTTCAATTGCCAGAGCAAATACTAGTGGGGACAGGGGGCACCCTTGGCGTGTGCCATTCGTGATCTGAAAAGGGGAGGAGAGGAGTCCATTTACACACACTCTTGCCGAGGGACTAGAGTATAAGGCCAAGATAGAGGAGAGAACCCTGCCGGTAATACCAAACTTACAAAGAACTGCCTGTAGATACCCCCAGTGTAGGCGATCGAACGCCTTCTCCGCGTCTAGCGACAACAGCAACAGCGGGGAATCGGACGTAGAGAAGGTGTCTAGCACATTTATTACCTGCCTAGTGTTATCGGGGGACTGTCTTCCGGGGACACCCCACTTGATCGCAATGGACTAGCGATGGGAGCAGGGGGTTAAGCCTGTAAGCCACTAATTTTGCGTAGATTTTCAAATCAGTATTCAATAAAGCTATGGGGCGATAGTTAGACATCATAGTGGGGTTTTTCCCTGGCTTGGGAAAAGCAACTACACGAGCGTCTAACATTTCAACCGGGAAATTCCCGTCAGAGGAAGCATGATTGTAGACTCCGTTCAGAACAGGGGTAAGGTTATCTTTAAAGCATTTATAGAATTTATTGATAAACCCATCGGGACCGGGAGCTTTATCCAACGGGAGTGAGTCTATAGCTTGAGTAATTTCTGTAGAAGACCAGGGTTGGTTTAAAGCCTGTAAAGTAGATGAGTCAACCGAAGGGAGGTGGGCATCTTTCAGAAAGGCCGCAATGGTAGCAGGTGTGGGTTGCGGGATAGATGCATCGTCCTTTAAATTATATAGGGAGGAGTAATATGTGGCGAAGGAGTCGGCAATATCCGACGGGTCGGTTATTTTGATATTATTAGAATTGAAAATGAATTTCACCCTCTCTTTAGCTGTTTTCCCCCTCAGCTTGCGAGGAAGCATTCTACCTGCTCTGTCCCCCCTGTGTATAAAACTTTTGTTGCAGTCGGAAAAGGTTCTTATGGACCTCTGTTAAAGCTACTTTATTCAGCTCATCTCTGACCCGAAGCAGGTCCCGATATATTTTCTTATTAGAAGGTCTCAGCTTAAGTAGCGATTCTAAATCTTTAAAACGAGTTTCAAGTTCTAATTGGTGTTCTCGAGAGGTACTACGGATATAGGCATCAGCCTGTATTGCCGCTCCCCTAACCACCGCCTTAAGGGCACACCGGTGTGTGAAAACGGACGTGTCGGCTGGTCCGTTGGTTTCAATGTACAGGGAAAGGGCCTGAGTAAGAGACCGGTTAGCCTCCGCATTTGAAAGGAGATATTCTCCAAGGCGCCATATGGAAGGGCAGGTCCGCACGTGTCGGAGATTCCAATGGATAGAGAGAGCCGAGTGATCGGACCACGACACTGGCAGGATAGAAGCCTTCGAGATTTGCTGGAGGGTCCACTTATCCGATATTGCTAAATCTATCCTAGAGAAGGAGCCATGTACTGGGGAAAAGAACGAATAGTCCCTACCAGTCGGGTTCTTAGCCCTCCAGACATCGTAGAGGTCATATTCATATAATATATTCCGGAAAGCTTGAGAGCTATCGCGCAACGAGCCCGCGCTGGAGGTAGGGTGGGTGAAGGATCTATCTACCGTGGGATCAGGGACCATGTTAAAATCCCCCAGTAATAACAGAGCACCTGATAGGTGCCTCTGGAGAGTTCTGAAGAATTTCCGGAAAAAGGGCATTTGTTTAGTATTCGGGGCGTACAGCGTGGCTATGGTGACCGGCCTGTCGTTCAATTTGCCTGTCAGAATAAGATATCTACCCTCCTGGTCTTTAATTTGCTGATCTAGAGTAAAGTCACAGGTATTAGAAAATAAAATAGCCACCCCAGCCTTTTTCTTCGGGCCATTGGACGTATAGCAAGTGGGGAATTTATTATCCTTAAGGGCGGGGGGCGACAGCGACATAAAGTGGGTCTCTTGTACGGCCACCATGTGCGCTCTACATTTGGCAAAATGGCGCAGGGCCAATCTTTGTTTATTGGGTGAATTCAGCCCCTTCACATTTAAGGAAAAAATATTAACCATTAGGCATAACTGTAAACGCTGCAAATATCACTCTATACACATAAACTATGGTGCAAGACCTGTGGAGGTCTCTGTGTACCAGAACTTGGAGAGATGGGGAAGACAGGGAGGGTGGAAGAATTAGTAAGAGGGGAAAAAAGAGCGGGCACCCTAAGGGTGCCAAACAGGGTTGCCAAAATAGGCAACACATGGGGTCGTGGCGAGGTGCAGGGAGATATTTCCCCCCCCCCCCCACTCCTAGAACAATCAAAACAAATAAAACCATATCGAAGAGACATAGGCTAAGTGTCTTCTCCCTGACAGTGGCAGGACTCGTGTAGATATTGGCCAAAGAGAAGAGATAAAAAAAAAAAAAAAAAAAAAGCGAAAATATCACTCTCTGGGGGGATGCAGGGTACCCTGTTAGCAGCTTAGTTATAGTAAAGATGGTACCATGTAAGCAGCTTAATCAAAACTTATACCACATCTACGCATAAACATAAGTCCTGCTACACGGACGTCCGAAACACTGCCCGGGGAGGTATCGTAAAGGCCTACATTAACGCGTAAAAAAACAAGAAGGTCAAGTCCGACAATAAAATACAACCTGGGAGAGTTAGTCTCTAAAGTCATTTGCCGGCCACCGACCACTCCTGCGCCAATTTAAGGGATGTAGGTGCCGCGTCAGGGGTATCCTCCCTCTTCCAGGAATCCAACAGTTGTAAACCAGCCTCCGGCGAGACTATCGCGTGCATGACACCGTTGCGTCTCACAAGCAGTTTCGTCGGGAATCCCCATCGGTAAAGGATGTCAGCTCTCCTTAGTGCTGTAGTTATCGGATAAAACGAACGTCTCATAGCTAGGGTAGCTGCTGAAAGGTCTCCGTACACTTGTATATCCCCCAAGGTCGCGGCCGGCAAATCCGGGCGCATAGCTGCCCGCAGGATCTGTTCCTTGACATGGAAGTAATGCATCCTCATCAGCGTGTCTCTCGGAGCGTCCTTCGGGGCGTTTCTAGCTTTCGGCAGTCGATGGATACGGTTGATGAGGAAGTCATCGATAGAGCTGGTAGGGAGAAGTGTCATAAAGAGATCCGTTGTGAATTGTTTTAACTCTGAGTTGGAGATCGTTTCAGGAATGCCACGGAGTTTTACATTGTTACGGTGTGACCTGTCCTCAAGGTCACATGTCTTCCTCCTAAGGTCGGCGACTTCGGCTTGCAGCTCTTCCAATTGGTTAATCACCTCATTATGAGACTGCACCACTTCCTCGCACTTTTTCTCGAGGTGGTCCGTACGTTGATCTATGGCATCAACCGACTGCTGGCAGCTCTGGAGCGCCGTCTTAACTTTCATTGTAATATCCTTAAAGGAAGCCAAGAGTTGCCGCATCGAGCCGAGTGTGAGGGGTGCGTCATCATCCAGTTGAGAGAGTTTTGTCGGATTCACACGGGGAGATCCTGAAACGTCGTCACCTCCTTGAAGTTGTTTAAATAGGGGATCCGATATAGCAGGACCTTTCGGGCCCTGGGATATCGGCGACTGCTTGAAGAAAGCGACCGGACGACCCGGAGTCGGGTCCTTTTGGCGTTTAGGCGGCATGGCCCCGGGGGTATGTTCCACCGCAGTAGTCGTTGACAAGAGAAATCGGAAGAAGGAGGATAGAGATGCCTATGTCGGCTCGATATATCTGCCAGAGGCGGGATCACAGCATCAGGAGTGGGGGAGAGGTCCAAACATCACATCAGTGGTCACATCAGCCCGATTTGGCCACAGGCGAACCTCCCCGTGGCATCCAGTAGCCGGGTATATTGCAGGGGGGATCAGCCAGGGGGGTATGAAGGGTTAAGGGCAGCGCCAGAATGTTCCACGTTATATTGATAGATGGGCTTCCTCAAAGGATGCTGTATATGTACTATAAAGTGAAAGGGCAATGGGGAGTCTCAGGCATAGAAGTCAGATGATTGTGAAGTGAGGAGACTGGAGTACAGAGTGGTGTTACCTCTATTTCGCCTGCTTGCCAGGTAGCAAGATGGCGGCGTCGGATTCTTTTCACAGGCCTCTGAGGGAATCAGAAGAGATGGGCTTCAGATTCATTGGTGGTGTCAGCGGTAAAGATATCCGGGGCCGCAGCCGCCTCTACCTGGCTGAGGGCCCGCCGTCCGTCTAGTTGTAGCGGCAGCGGAAGCCGCGGACGGATCGAGCGGCACAGCCGCGGACCGGCTCTCCCGCCCCGTCCGGCCACTCAGTGGGATCGCGATCAGCGCCGGGGGAGCCCTCCGTCAGGCTCGCTGCAGGTAAGGAGACCGCCCCGAGGGGATACTGCCAGGGGGTCCCGATCTTCCGCCGCGCACCCGGTCACGGTCCGCCGCCGCACTTCCGGTCCGGGCACCACACCACTCCAGTACCCGGCCTCTGGTGGGCAGGTAGGCCGCAACCCGCACGGGCCCTAGGGGCACCCGCCGGCTCCGCAACCCACCGTGCCGCAATCAGCGGGGCCTCGGCGACCATGGGGTGTGGATCACAGGGCAGAAACTGATGCCGAAGAGGTTAGAAATGCCGTCGGGGTCAGGAGCCCTGGATCAGCACGTCCTTCTCTCTCCACAGCCAGGCCACGCCCCCCTCGGATTTTCATTCTTAACAGTGGTACGGCAGGGTAAAAAATGTCCACATTGGGGGTAATTCCAAGTTGATCGCAGCAGGAAATTTTTTAGCAGTTGGGCAAAACCATGTGCACTGCAGGGGGGCAGATATAACATGTGCAGATAGAGTTAGATTTGGGTGGGTTATTTTATTTCTGTGCAGGGTAAATACTGGCTGCTTTATTTTTACACTGCAAATTAGATTGCAGATTGAACTCACCACACCCAAATCTAACTCTCTCTGCACATGTTATATCTGCCTCCCCTGCAGTGCACATGGTTTTGCCCAGTTGCTAATAGAATTCCTGCTGCGATCAACTTGGAATTACCCCCATTGTTGGAAACCCAAATTACGTGTACTTCCTCTTTTCCTTAGTTAAAACACTTTTCACTAGCTTGTTCTTAATTCTGGGTGCCTGTAAGTAATTTTTTAGTGTTCTATCTTCTTGTAATAGCTGCCAATTCCTTTTTATAATACTTTCTGCTTTCTGATGATATTGCTCATATTGTGTAGCAAATGCCCACTTAAATTTATCGTCGTTATTGGGGTTCTTGTTTTTAATGCTTAAAAAGTCCTTTCTCAAAAAAATGTTTTTTTTTTTTAAATCATGAAATTTTATTAGGAAAGATAAACATGTAAACAACACATGGTAACACAGGAAATAGAAATGCAATAACTGTTGTCAGGGAGACCGTAGAGAGTAAATACTCAAAAATATACATATTTTCCAGAAAAAAAAAGAAATATTATAAATCAATATTCACGAGATTCGATACGTAGAGTGTTGTAATAATAAAAATTCACGATTGACCAAGAGAGAAAACATCAAAGGAGTGTGAGTCCATTGAGCATAATTATCAAGTCGTGGTGGTGGATCTAGTAAAAATAAGTAAGGGTAGCGGGTGGGAAGATGTAGGGAAGGGAGAAAAGATGGAAAAAATAAAAAATAACCTCTGACGAGTCAGGAGCCCAGCTGACAGGGAGCAGGGAAGAGAAGAGAGAGAGGAGAAAAGAAGAGAAAAAAAAAATTTATGGGGGGGGGACATCATATGAGTTCTTATTGAGTTTCAAAACTAGTTAAGACCTGGAAGAGGTGAATTTTGGTATCTGTACCAAGGAAGCCAAGTGGAGTAGAATTTTTGTACTGTATTGTGTTGAAGACTAGTGATGTATTCCATTTGTGCAATGAACCAAATTCTGTTTATTAGTGCTTGGCGGTTGGGTGCACCAGGGGCTTTCCAGTTACGCGCTATTTGGTATTTGGCCGCACAAGAAATATGGAGGTTCAGTCTATTTGTGTCTCTGGGTGCTTGATCCAGAGGGGCACAAAGAAGTAGGTTAACAGGCGAAAGTCCACCAGTTGGGCAAGGAGGGCTCGGACCAAGGCCCAGTAACAGGTGATTATTGGACAAGACCACCATGTGTGAAAGAACGTGCCTACCAGACCGCAATTTCTCCAGCAAAGGTTTGAAGTGCCAGGAAACATTCTGTGCAGGCGGTCTGGAACCAAATACCATCTTGTATAGATTTTAAATGAGGTTTCACGAATGGCCACGCTGATGGAACATCTGGAGACCGCGGCCCGGATATTTTCCCAATCCTCGCCCTCGAGGTGTAGCCCCAAGTCCGCTTCCCAGGCCTGCTCGTGTGGTTCAAGGGTGGGGGTTTTGGGGGTCAAGATGGTTTTGTAAAGGAGTGAGATGACGCCTCTGTCAGTGGAATTATACATACAAAGCCTTTCAAAAGAGGAAGGGATTTGAAGTGGGAATGATAGGTGTAAAGAGGAAATGTAGTGACGTATTTGTAGATATTGGTAGTGCAGGGAGTTGGGCAAACCATATGTAGCTTGTAGATCAGGGAACGATCTGATGGCGTGGGTTCCTGTGAAGTGATGGATCCTAGTGACACCTGCAGAGATCCATGGGCGGGCCATTACTGGAGACAGGCCTGGGGGAAATGCCAAATTATTCCAAATAGGGGTTAGGGGGGAGGGGCCAGTAGACCATTTCAGTCTTTTGTTCAGGAGCTCCCAATTCCTAAGTGTTAGCTCTACAGTAGGTGTAGGGTGGCTAAAATGAGGGTAACTTTTGCGGTGAATCCAAGGTAGATAGGAGACCGAAGGGACGCCAATTAAGTCGCTCTCTAGATCGAGCCAACGTTTAGTATGCTTTGGGGCGTGCCAAGCAACCAATTGGCTCAGCTTAGTCGCAGTGAAATAACGCTGAAGGATGGGGAGGCCTAGGCCTCCATTCTGAGAGTGTTTGGCCAGGGTTTCCCTTCGGAGTCGAGGTTTTGTGTGGTTCCAAATAAATTCACATAGCGAGGACTGGAGAGAGCGAAGGGTGTGTGGGGGGATTTGAATTGGGAGTGTTTGGAATAAATACAGGAGTTTGGGGAGTGCATTAATTTTTATAGCATTAATGCGTCCTATCCAAGTGAGATAGCAAGAGTGCCATTGGCGAATATCCTTGAGAATCGAGTTTATGATCGGGGGGTAGTTAGCCCGGTAAAGAGAGCTGTAAGATTTGGTTATGAAAACTCCTAAGTATTTAAGTGAATGTTTACGCCATGAGAATTCGAAGTTTGCTTGCAACTTGTTACGATCCTGATGCTCAGGACAGGGGAGATCTTATGCAGTGAGTCCAGAGCACCAGGACGTGATGCTGGGATAGGGGAATGGAAATAGCCCCTAGCACCCTACCTCCGTTGTCTTACCCGTGTTGTCAATTCACGCCTGAACGACTATGGTTTCTTGGGCCCACGGCAGCCGCGTTTGAAGGGCGGATTAGGTCTGCCCAACTCCGATGCCCCCAGGTCTTAAAGAGAGACAAAGCATGAACTGAGACAGGGTAATAACAAGGGGACCTCTAACTGAAACAGCCAAGCTAGGGGCTACTAACTACCTGAAAACTAAACGTATGTGTGGCACGCCGCCAAAGGAAAAGAACTACAAAGGATACCACTGTCCACTCCCCCACACGGCACCGCCGAGTTCCGGGGAGGACAGTGAAAGAGGAAACCTCCGCAAAAGCACCAACTCAAAGAAACACAAATACTGAGCGGCCTAGGCCGCAACACGCGGCAGAAGCCGCTACTCACGAAACCGGGCGAGAACCCCAGATGACAGTAACAGGTTCACAAGGACCAGAAGGATTCCCAGGACCGGCTTCAGAACTTCAGAATACAAGAGGGCAGGGAGCAGGATCGACCAGATGCAGCTGACCAGGAACAAACTTCTACAAGGCAGGAACAGCATACAGGAAGCTATCACCGGCGTTTGTGTGAGACACTGAGGAGGCATATAACAGGGAACCCACCAATGGCAGTACAGAGCCTAATTGATAAATGTCGTGCAGCTGCCTTGCTGCACGACCAGGGGAGAACAGGTGAGTAATCTTATGGCAACGGGGAACGCGGTCCATCTGTGGCGTCCCCGTTGCCATGGACCCGGCGGCCCTGCACGCACGGCATCCTATCGTTGCCAGGGACCCGGCGGCTATCGTGCGCACGGCGTCCCGGCGTTGCTAGGCGCCGTGCGGAAGCAGGGAGAGAGAGAGGCGCGGCGGCCGTGACCGCTGCTCTGTCAGGGCACGGCTGAACACCGCCGCGCCTAACAGTACCCCCATCCCCCCCCTTGAGGAGGGGTTAAAGAACCCCTAGAGCCGGGTTTCTGAGGAAACTCCTGAAAGAATATCTTCTTAAGTTTAGGAGCATGTAAATCCTTATCCAACACCCAAGACCTTTCTCCAGGGCCATAACCTTTCCAGTGGATTAAAAAATAAAGCCGGCCACGAGAAAGCTTAGAATCTAAAACCTTCTCCACCAAGAACTCTTGTTGTCCCTGAACATCCACTGGAGATCTACCCTGGGAAGTCCTCCGAGGAAATCTCCTGGAAGAAAAATACTGTTTCAAAAGGGAACAATGAAAAGTATTGCCAATTTTGAGTGATCTCGGCAAACGTAGCCGAAAAGCAACTGGGTTAACTTTCTTAATGATAAGGAATGGTCCAATAAATTTGGGTCCCAATCTAGCCGAGGGTTGTCGGAGCTTGATGTTGCGAGTTGACAACCACACCTTATCTCCCACCTTAAAAGTGCAAGGACGTCGGAGCCTATTAGAAAATGTCTTTTCTCGGAGGGCAGCTTTCTTCAGGGCAAGGTGCACCTTTCTCCAAATCGTTCTGAGATGGGAGGTTAAGGTCAACGAGGAGACTGGAGAATGAGGGAAAAAAGAGTTGGCTCTAGGATGAAAGCCAAAGACCGAAAAGAATGGGGACTCCTTGGTGGAAGAATGACAAGAGTTATTATAGACAAATTCAGCTAAAGGAAGAAATTCAGACCAATCATTCTGAAGTATGGCCGAATATAACCGTAAATACTGTTTTAACGACTGATTAACTCGTTCGGTTTGTCCGTTAGATTGTGGATGGTACCCAGATGTTAAAGAGAGTTTCATATTCAATGAGGCACAAAAACGTTTCCAGAAACGGGCGATGAATTGCAGACCCCGATCAGAGACAATATCCCTGGGCAACCCATGGAGCCTGAACACATGGCGGAGAAACAAGACTGCCAACCCTTGAGCAGAGGGTAATCGGGGAAGAGCAATGAAGTGAGCCATTTTACTAAAACGATCTACTACCACCCAAATGACTCGAAATCCGGCTGAAAGAGGAAGGTCCACCACGAAATCCATGGATATATGTGACCATGGCCTGAGAGGAACGGCTAAAGGTATGAGTTGCCCGATCGGCAACGAGCGAGAAACCTTATGCTGTGCACAAACCTGACAGGAATGGACAAATTCCCTTACATCTTTAGAAAGATTAGGCCACCACACCGAGCGAGAGACTAACTCCAAGGTCTTAGTGATACCTGGATGACCAGAGACTTTGTTGTCATGAAACTCAGCTAAAACAGTGCCTCTCAGAAATTCAGGGACGAAGAGACGATCAGCAGGAGTAAGTTTGGGAGCCTGCCGTTGAAGCTGGACTAACTGAGTAAATAAATCCTGTGTGAGGCCTGCCCGGATGACAGATGATGGAACTATGGGGGTAGTAGCAGGATGGTTATTGTGAACCGGAAGAAAACAACGTGACAGAGCATCAGCTTTCGTATTCTTGGAACCGGGCCTGAAGGTGATAATAAACCAGAAACGAGTAAAAAACAATGCCCAACGTGCCTGCCGAGCATTAAGCCGTTTAGCTGACTCAATATACTGCAGGTTCTTATGGTCAGTAAACACTGTAATGGTATGCCTAGCTCCCTCCAGCCAATGCCTCCACTCCTCGAAAGCCCATTTTACTGCCAGCAATTCTCGATTACCAACATCATAGTTGGATTCTGCGGAGGAGAATTTCCTGGACATGAAGGCACAAGGGTGTAATTCCTGAGACTCCGGATATTCCTGAGAAAGGATAGCCCCCACTCCAACCTCTGAGGCATCTACCTCGACTATAAAGGGGAGCTCCGGGTTAGGGTGCCTGAAAACAGGAGCCGAGACAAAGGCCTGCTTCAAGGCCAGAAAGGCAGACTCAGCTTCAGGCGACCAATTGGAAGGGTCCGCTCTTTTTTTTAGTCAATGCTACTATAGGAGCGACCAAATCAGAAAAGGTATGAATGAAACGCCTATAATAATTTGCAAACCCTAAAAAGCGCTGAATTGCTTTTAAATTCGTGGGTTGCGCCCATTTAAGGATGGCCTGGAGTTTTTTCGGTTCCATGAAAAACCCCTGGGGAGAAATAATATACCCCAAGAAGGACACTTCTGTGATGTGGAAATCACATTTCTCCAGTTTAGCGTATAAATGATTCTCCCGTAGTTTTTGAAGGACCAGTCGCACATGGGAAATATGTTGTTCCATAGACTCAGAGTAAATCAAAATGTCGTCTAAGTAAACGACTACGAACTTCCCTAGAAAGTCACGAAGAACATCATTAATGAGGTCTTGAAATACCGCAGGAGCATTTGACAGCCCAAACGGCATCACCAAGTATTCATAATGACCCGACTGTGTGCTGAAAGCAGTCTTCCACTCATCCCCACATCTTATTCGGATGAGATTATAAGCTCCTCTAAGATCGATCTTAGAGAAGATAACGGCAGAGCGTAACTGATCAAACAGTACCGAAATCAAGGGCAAGGGGTAGGTGTTTTTAACATAAATTTTATTCAGAGCCCAAAAATCAATACACGGTCTGAGCGACCCATCTTTTTTCTCAACAAAAAAGAACCCTGCATTCAAAGGAGATTTCGAGGGCCTAATGAAGCCTTTTTTCAGGCTCTCCTGAATATAATTATCCATAGCCGTGGTTTCCGGCCCAGACAGGGCATATAATCTCCCCTTAGGTAAAGTGGCACCTGGGATTAAATCAATAGCGCAATCATAGGACCGATGGGGAGGCAGAATGTCCGCATTACCCTTGGAGAAAACATCGGCAAAATCCTGATATTTCAAAGGAATAAGTTCTGGGGTAACTGCCGCAACCCGGACTGGATGGGAAATACACTCCTTTACACAAAAGGGACCCCACTGGGAAATCTCCCCAGACCGCCAATCTATGGTGGGATTATGAAAGGCAAGCCAGGGATGACCCAAAACTACTGGAACTGCCAGACAATGTGTAAGGTAAAATTCTATTTTTTCTGAATGTAGGGCCCCCACTGTCAGTTGTACTGGGGGTGTGCGGTGAGTAATTACCCCATTGGAAAGCGGACCACCATCCAAGCCGTGCATGGTGATACGTTTATCCAAAGGTATCTGCGGAACGCCTAAAGCCTTAGCCCAACCTAAATCCATAAAATTTCCTGCAGCTCCACTGTCGACGAAGGCCGACACCAACGAACTGAGGCTACCAAAGGAAATCTTTACAGGAACTAATAAAGAATCATTAGAGGAGATTAACTGCAGACCCAAGTGAACCCCCTCACAATTCACTTGGTCAGAGCGTTTCCCAGCTTCTTCGGGCAACCACGTGCGATATGTCCCTTGCCACCACAATACAAACAAAGACCAGAATTTAACCTTCTGGTTCTTTCCTCTGGGGACAGCCGGGAGAGACCCATTTGCATGGGCTCCTCAACGTCCTCAGGGAAAGTATACACACATGGACTAGGCCTAAAAGTTGTTCCTCTTTCAGCCCTCCGCTCTCGGAGACGACGATCAATTTTAATAGCGAGCTCCATGAGTTTGTCTAGAGTCTCAGGAGCGGGGTACTGAAGGAGACTGTCTTTAATAACTTCAGACAAACCGAGGCGAAACTGACTGCGCAGGGCCGGGTCATTCCAGCCACAGTCGTTCGACCAACGGCGAAACTCGGTACAATACGCCTCTGCAGGATTTTTACCTTGCTTAAGGGCACTCAGGTGGCTCTCAGCAGATGCTTCTCTATCTGGGTCGTCATATAAAAGGCCTAAGGATTTAAAAAAGGCGTCTACTGATAACAAGGCAGCATCATCCGCTCTTAGCCCAAAAGCCCAGGTCTGTGGATCACCTTGGAGTAAAGACATCACAATCCCGACCCGTTGAGACTCAGTACCAGAGGAACGGGGCCTTAAACGAAAATAAAGCTTACAAGCTTCCTTAAAATTAAAGAAATCTTTTCGGTTACCCGAAAAACGGTCAGGTAAATGCATTTTTGGTTCTGGAACCATACTCGGGGAGGCTCGCAAAAGATCTTCCTGCGATCTCACCCGAAGAGTAAGGTCCTGAACCATCTGAGTTAATTCCTGAATCTGGTTGACCAAAAGCTGACTGGGATTTGGCCCTAAAACTGCCGGATTCATGAGGCCGAATTTCTAGGCCCACCAATACAAAGGAAAAAGAATTATACCCCTTTTTGTGGGCCGGTGATAATGTTACGATCCTGATGCTCAGGACAGGGGAGATCTTATGCAGTGAGTCCAGAGCACCAGGACGTGATGCTGGGATAGGGAAATGGAATGGAAATAGCCCCTAGCACCCTACCTCCGTTGTCTTACCCGTGTTGTCAATTCACGCCTGAACGACTATGGTTTCTTGGGCCCACGGCAGCCGCGTTTGAAGGGCGGATTAGGTCTGCCCAACTCCGATGCCCCCAGGTCTTAAAGAGAGACAAAGCGTGAACTGAGACAGGGTAATAACAAGGGGACCTCTAACTGAAACAACCAAGCTAGGGGCTACTAACTACCTGAAAACTAAACGTATGTGCGGCACGCCACCAAAGGAAAAGAACTACAAAGGATGCCACTGTCCACTCCCCCACACGGCACCGCCGAGTTCCGGGGAGGACAGTGAAAGCGGAAACCTCCGCAAAAGCACCAACTCAAAGAAACACAAATACTAAGCGGCCTAGGCCGCAACACGCGGCAGAAGCCGCTACTCACGAAACCGGGCGAGAACCCCAGATGACAGTAACAGGTTCACAAGGACCAGAAGGATTCCCAGGACCGGCTTCAGAACTTCAGAATACAAGAGGGCAGGGAGCAGGATCGACCAGATGCAGCTGACCAGGAACAAACTTCTACAAGGCAGGAACAGCATACAGGAAGCTATCACCGGCGTTTGTGTGAGACACTGAGGAGGCATATAACAGGGAACCCACCAATGGCAGTACAGAGCCTAATTTATAAATGTCGTGCAGCTGCCTTGCTGCACGACCAGGGGAGAACAGGTGAGTAATCTTATGGCAACGGGGAACGCGGTCCACCTGTGGCGTCCCCGTTGCCATGGATCCGGCGGCCCTGCACGCACGGCGTCCTAGCGTTGCCAGGGAGAGAGAGAGGCACGGCGGCCGTGACCGCTGCTCTGTCAGGGCACGGCCGAACACCGCCGCGCCTAACACAACTGGGTCTTGAGACGTTTGGGGATGTGTAGGGAGAGGGCCTCGGATTTCGACTGGTTGATTTTATATCCCGAGAGGTTGCCGTAGATAGACAATTCTCGAAAGAGATTGGGAAGAGAGATGGTCGTATTCGTCAATGTGAGGAGTATGTCGTCAGCGAATAGGGAAACACTATAATGATTGCGGTTGATGATAATCCCAGAAATATCTGGGTTGGCCCTGATGCGGCTCGCGAGAGGTTCGATTATCAGTGCAAAAATGAGGGGAGATAGCGGGCACCCTTGTCTAGTTCCTTTGGAGATCGTAAAGGGGTCTGTTTTAATAATGGAGTTAGAACCGGAACTGAAAACCATTTCTCCTCTCTTCACAGGTAAAAACACCATCTTCATGCTTGTATATCTGAGTCTCTCATCTCTCTCTGGCTACACTTTTCACACCCCAAGGAAGTTTGTCTGCAAATGTCTGTGATCCTTCTTCAATGCAAAATAACCTCTGTTAATTAGCTGAACTTCTGATTGCATACTTCCCCCTTTGCCAGCTGATATAGTTGGAGCATTTAAGAGCAATATTATCAAGGCCTGCAGTCAGGACTTGGCCTGCTTGCAATTGTGAAGATTGCATTTGTTAAGAATGTGTTTTAAGAATGTGTTTTAAGAATGGAGTTAGAACCGGAGTTTGAACTGGATTTGGACTACGCTAAAATTTCGAATAAAACAATTTCCCCAAACACTGCAACTCAGGACCATCATGTGGCCTCTCCTCACCTCTGCCTTGAGAACACCAGGACCAATGCCTACTACTTCTCTGTCCAAGAACATCATGACTGCCCCCAAGACTACCCCTCAAGCTGAGCAGGGAACTGAGGGGCGTGCGCATCAGGACCAGATTTTGCTGGGTCAGTTCCATTGGACATTAGTGTGCTCCCCACATTCTTACACCCACCCGCACTGCTCCCCACACTCTCACACCCACCCGCACTGCTCTCATGAGACCAGGACATTTATCATTTTCACAAATTAATGTTTTCCTGCAAATGTGTCTTTCTCTTCTTTCTTCTTACAGGGTACTTTCCCCCCACTGTGTGCTATTCCTGTAATGTGTACCTCCATTGGTTGCACACCCTGCCAGCAGTAACCTACACAGTGCGCCTCACATGGCTGCCTCGGATGGTTCCTCCATGGGCAGGGTGTGCTTCATTTGGATCTTTCCATGCAGGGTATAGCATACTCCTAGACACGTGTCAGTTTTCCCATAAATGCATTTGGCCCTTGTATGGCTCATCTCCCACTGTGTAACCTTCGTAGTGCGCCCAACATGGCTGCCTTATCTGGTAAACTTGTGGATGGGATGAAAAATACATGGACCTGATGGTTTTATTGGAACCCTACTCTGAACCTAAGGACTCTGCAATCTCCCCGTTTTGTGTTCTCTTCTAGGGGTGGACTATTCCACCCTGGGTAATCCTACGCAGTGCGCCTAAGATGGCTGCCGCACCTGGCACCTTGTGAGGGTGGAATACACAACCCCTGGAGGTTATTACCCAAAATGCTTACACCAACCCTGCATTATGCTTTCTGTCTTTATTGTCTGTGTGGTTTATCTTTTGATGTAATACTTAAATCTTCTGTATTATGTGCATTGTTTGAGTTCTAGTTGGCGCCGTGGATGGCTGCCTCGGTGCTGCTCTGCCAAGCAGCCTTTGTGTTTAGTCTTACATGTATAATATGTCTAATATGTTGAGTCTATTGTACAGTTGCAATGTGCAGTATCAACTCATACGTGTAATGTGTGTAATGTATGCTATGTTCTTCCCCCTTCTTATGCTATGTACTCCCTCTTTATGTTGCTGCTTGGCGATGCATTGTACCACAAAGAATTCCTAGTGTACGTGAGTACACCTGGCCAATAAAGCTGATTCTGATTCTGACAGTAAACCGTTCGAGTGTACTGAAGCTGAGGGATTTTGGTATAGGGCTTGGATGGCCTGTAGGAATTTACCCTGAAAACCAAAGTGTTGCAGGGTTTGCATCATGAAAGGCCAAGAAACCCCGTCGAAGGCCTTCTCCGCGTCCAGAGCAAGCGCCAGAGATGGAATCTTGTGGAGGTTAATATACTGAATAATGTCAATCGTTCGTCTGGTGTTATCAAGCGCTTGTCTGGACTGGACAAAGCCCACCTGGTCAGGATGAATTAGGGAGGGGAGAATAGGGTTAAGCCTGTTGGCCAATATTTTGGCAAAAATTTTGAGGTCGGCATTCAATAGCGATATGGGCCGGTAATTAGTAATTAGGTGGGGATCTTTGTTTGGTTTTGGGATTACAGTAATAGTAGCCTTGGTGGTTTGAGGGTAGAAAGGGGAGCCTTCCAATATTAGATTAAATACTGTTGCGAGGTGGGAGATTAATGAAGATTGAAAGGTTTTGTAGTATGACATTGGAAAGCCGTCTGGGCCTGGAGCTTTAGACGGTTTCTGAAATTTGATAGCAAAAGCTATCTCTTCTTCGGGAATAGGCCTGTCCAAGCCTGAAGAAGTCTCTGGGTCTAAACAGGGTAGGTCACACGATGTTAGGTAGTCAGAGGCAGGTGGGTGGTTCGGGTCGAGGGTGGGCGGTCGAACTGGGAGATTGTAGAGGCGCTCATAGTAGGTTTATAAAAGGGAGTTAATAGTGGAAGGGTTATATTGGAGTGAGCCATTGTTATCTTTGATAGATGGTATGGCGGTTTGCGCTTTCCGAGCCTTCAATCTGTTGGCCAATAGTGTGTCAGCTTTATTACCCTTTTCATAAAATCTTTGTTTTAGCCAACGGAGTGAGTACTCAGTCTTTTCGGCCAACAAAGCGTTTAAGGCCGCTCTGGCGGTGGTAAGTTGTGCGTAGAGAGAGCGAGAGGGCCGTTGTTTGTGTTGGGTTACCAAATTGTGGACCTCGTCTGTGAGAGAAGTCAATTTTTGTTTATTTTCCCTGTTCCTGTATGAGGCGTAACTAATGATATGACCTCTTATAACTGCCTTGTGCGCCTCCCATATCAGTGGGGTACAAGAGGAGTCAGTGATGTTTAAAGTGAAGTAGTCTGCAAGAGCTAATTTGATTTTTTCCAGGAATTGGGGGATTTTCAACAATGTTTAGTTTAAACGCCAAGTAGGTCGGGATGCCGGGGTGTCGAGAAAATCAAAGGTAGCGGTGATGATGGAATGATCTGACCACGGGTTAGTGATGACGGATGAGTCGAGTATATGTTTGGAGGCCAGGGCACCGCAGAAGAAGAGGTCAATTCGGGAGTAAGATTGGTGTGGGATTGAAAAGAAAGTGTAGTCCCTGGATGTGGGGTTGAGGGCCCGCCAAACGTCGAAGAGACCGGATTCCCGTGTGTGCTTGTTTAGAGATCGGGATGAGGAGTCGCGGTGTAAGCGTGATTCGTGAGAAGATTTATCTAGTTGGGTATCCGGGACGGCATTAAAATCTCCCCCTAGTATTAAATAGCCTTTTCTGACTTTGGACAGTGTGGAGAAGAAAGAGTTGAAAAAGGATGCTTGTCCAGAGTTAGGGGCGTAAACAGTGGCTATTGTGCATTCTAAGTGTCCAAGTTTACCCGTTAAAATAATAAACCGCCCGTCCTTGTCCATGTGTGAGGAGCCCAGAGTAAACTGAGTTTTGGAGTTTACCAGAATGGCCATCCCCTTGTGTTTTGAATGGCTCGAGGAATAAAAAGCCGTTGGGTAACGTTTGGAGGCGAGGGTTGGGTGAGACTGGGCTTTAAAATGAGTCTCCTTAATTAATACTAGACCCGCCCTAAGAGTTCGAAGAGATCGAAATAAAGACAAACGTTTTTGGGGAGTGTTGAGGCCCTTGACGTTCAGAGACGCCAGCAACAGGGGCATCGTGAGTTGCAGTTAAGAGATTAAGAAGAGGAGGAGAAAGAGAGAGGGGGAGAGAAAGAAAAGGGAAAGGAAGGGAGAGAAAAAAAAAGGGGGAGAGAACAAGTGAGGAGTCCCGGCCCGTCAGAGGAAAGAGGAGAGTTAAAGGTAGTTTACCAGAAGAGAGAAACAGAAAGGGGAGGGGTCCGTGCAAAGGTTCCTCACGACCAGCGAGGAGGAACAGGCACAGAAATTAGGACCAACTGGTCCAGAGTGGGGAAGTATCGGGTGTTAAACGTACTCCCTCCAAGGGGATAAGGTGGAGGAGGAGTGTGTTTACAGGTAAGAGTTCAGCAACGTGAACTCGTGGATTATATAAAATGAGTGAGGGACCATGTCCCTCCAGTGGTGAGGTATTTAGAAAGTGAGTTGACAATGGCCATAGGGTAAAGAACATGGGAGAGAAGTAACATGGAGTAAATGCAGTAACAAGAAGAACCAAACATTAACACTGGTGGTATAATGGAATATACGCAAAACAAAACAAGACCGACCCGTTAACAGCAACCTTTACATTAATTCCTCAAACACATTGCCAAGGAGGTCGGTGTGCTTCCCACTGAGGCGCTCCGGGTCATACGCTCAAACATTTCCAGTATGACCTGGACGCCGACTGAAAAACAATAAAAATGAAAGCAAGGTGGGGAGGATCTTGTAACAAATTTGTAAATATACGGTTGCATTAAGTATTGTGGAAGAGCTAAGCAATTGCTATAAAAAGGAAAGAGGAAAAAAAAAAACCGTCCGGAAAATGTATTGTTTAAAACATGAAAAACATATAGAAAGGCGAAAGATGACATAAAAAAACAAACAAACCCCAAGTATCAGCCGAAAAGTGCAATGCTTAAGACTTAAAAAACATACAGGAAGGCGCCACAAAAAAAGAATAAAAAATAAAAAATAAATAACAAAAAAAAAAACAGCAGCCAATGCATTATATGCAGTAAATGTTAACTGGTAAAATGGGCCAGAGCAAATAGAACCGAGTCATATGTGGGCAAGGTACTTGAGTGCAAGTGGATGCAAGAGTGGCTAGGCCGTCTGGTGGATGGAGGTTGTCGCTGGCAGTGAGTCGGAGTCCTCCAAGTGAGACAGGAAATCCTTACCCTCTCTCGGGTCTCTAACGATAAGTGTTTTTCCATTGAAGTCAATCAGTAGCTTGAAGGGGAACTCCCAGCGGTATCGAATTCCGCGCGTACGGAGCGCGGAAGTCAGATCCTTAAGCTCTCTCCTTTTGAGTAGCGTGGAGGGAGCCAAGTCCTGAAAAAACTGCAGCTTAGCATTTTCGAACAGGATGTATGGTTTGCTCCGGGTAGGATTAAGAACCAGTTCCTTGTTCTTAAAGTTGAGGAAGCGCAGAATGACATCCCTGGGGGGATCACCATCACGTGGTTTGGGCCGGAGAGCTCTGTGGGCTCTTTCTAGTGGTAGTTCTCGGGATCCCAGGGTCGGCACGACGGTGGAGAACAGCTTGTGTAAGTATGCCTTGAGAGTCGCAGGGAGAATGGATTCCGGGATATTACGTATGCAAAGTTTATTTCTCCTTTCGCGATTCTCCAGATCCTCGTTCTTGTCGCGTAGGTCCGAGATATCCCGAATAAGATGGTCGATGTCTCTAATGGTCTCACTCTGTTCTTTGTGAAGAGTATCTTGTCGGGATTCCAATTTGGAGGTTCTGGAGGACAGAGACGTTATATCTGACTTGATGGAAGCAACCACGTTGTCCAGTTTGGACTCCAATGATTCCTTGAAGTCCATGATGAGCGATTTCAGAGCTAGAATGTCCTCTTTGGTTGATAGAGCAGGAGGTGAGGACGAGTCCTTCTTGTCGGACACCGAGAGACTAGGTGAAGGGGGACCAGAGAGTGAAGACGGTTTGTCGTTTTTGTCGGCCCTGGTGAATTGTTGGAATATGTCCGTCCCCGCCCGCTTTCTAATGGCGGCGGCGGATTTAGACATGGTAGCAGCCCGGCAAATGGGGTGAGTCGGGATAGGTCAGATAAGGTGCCGGAGTGGCACGTGTTGATATGCAAGCGAAATGGCCTGAGGATGAACCACTGGAGGGCTGGGACAGGGTATGTTCAGCGGGGCATGTGGCCCGTCAGCAGTAGTGTAGAAGGGGAATCACAAGTTACAAAGTGACTCACTTCTGGTGGTGACAATAGTCAGAGTGGCATTAGATGGAACAGGAGATACGGTCCCTTATAAAAAAAATAAAAAAAAAGATAAATAAATAAAAAAATAGAAATAAAAATTAAGGAGCTATCAGAATTCCTGTGACTGATACGTAAAAGCCAGCCGTGCGAAATGTGGAGGAGGGGGTCCAAGATTGGGGGCCGTTGTGTGGTTCCTCTTCGGCACAGTGCACTGTGACCGTACACTCAGCCTACAACAGTGAGGGGCCGTGAGGTCGCAGCAACAGTGTCACAGGGCCAGGCCACAGAGGGGCTAAGCAGGTGGTGGGGAAGAGGGCCTAGAGTCAGGGACACAGTATGGCCTCTCCTGACCTTGATGTGTGTCAGCCCCCCTCAGCATACACCACAGCAGGAAGCTCCAGCTGCGGTGGTCTTACAGCCTGGGACAGTGCAACTGCACTGGAGTCGCAGGGAGGATAAAATTCCCGCCGCCAACGGGGATCCGGAAGCTGCCGTCCTTACCCGTCGGTAGCAGGAGGGGCGGGGGGTCCCAAGGAGTGGGGCGCTGGCAGTCCTGGGAGTGAAATTTACAGCCTGGGAAACGATTACAGGGGAGAGCTCAGCTGAGGCACATCCACCTGCTCCAGCAGTCAGACAACTCCGCTGTATCTTTATGTTCCTGGCAGGGGCAGAGAACTGACCATGGGGGAAGGAGTGTAGTGAGAGCGGTAGGGGCAGGGAGCCACAGCAGCATCTGCAGCTATAGGGTCTCTCTCACCTCCCACCAGTCAGCCACCTCCGTCCTCCTCCCGTCAGGCGATCCCCGGCAGGTCCCGCTCTGAGCTCCGGCGCATACAGCAGTGAAGCGCTCATGTGTTCCGGCTCCCGGCAGCGGCTGAATGAAGAACCCGCAGCGCAGGTACAGCCGGGGAGTGATCAGCGCTCTGATGTTCGCGACGTCTTCAGGGTAGCTCGGACTTGAGGCCCCGGCGTCAGGGAGATGTGCCGGCCACAACCCGCGGAGACGGCAAAACCGGCTCCGTGACCCGCAGTTCCCGGCTCAGGGCTATAGTAGAAGCAGGCAATGGGGCTATAATGCAGCAATACTGGGGTCAGGGATGCAAAAGTGGGGCTACTTTGAGGGGATATAAGCAGGAGCTCCAGTCCCTTGCTGCTGCCTCGATAGCCGGCCAAGCCACACCCCGATAGGGAGAGCATTTTATTGACCTTGGGTCACATTAAAGACGCAGCCTTATATATGAGAGACGCTGCGAGAGATGTTGGGCTGTTAGGTTCAAGAGCCAACGCCATGGCTATTTCTGCTAGGCGAGCCCTGTGGACCCGCCAATGGGCGGGTGATGCCGATTCAAAGAGACATATGGAAGTTTTACCTTACAAGGGTGAGTTCTTATTTGGGGAGGGTCTCGCGGACCTGGTTTCCACGGCTACCGCGGGTACATCTTCTTTTCTCTGGCTGGGTCCACAGGATTATCCACAGGATAACATTGGGATATTGTCGAGCGACAGCGAAAATGGCACCAACACAGTCACGAGCTTTCTGGCCTCCCAGGATGCATTGGGGCCTCCACTATATAGTCCTGCCCACTGACTCAGTCAGATCAGTTTTTTGCTTGGTGCGGCAGGAAGCCTCAAGCTTTTATTATTTTATTTTTATAGACTTACTATATTGTTTTTTTGAGCGACTTCTCTTAGCAGCGTCTTAAACGCATACTAGAAAGGGTCGCTCCAACAACTCCCCACCGCGTCGCAACAACGCTTACCTTCGGGTATCAGTGCTGTCTCGACGGGCGTCTGTCGGATGTTCTAGCAGGTCCAGCAGATATAACCAGGCTGTGGCCAGAGCATGGGGCGACGGTGAGTCTATGGACTTCCTCTTACTAGAGGGGTCAGGACACAGCTACACTGATTTGGTGGAGACTACAAACAGTGTGTTGATGCGCCAAACATCAAGAGTGCGACAGCGCTACGCTCCGGGGATCATAGGCGCCAGGACTAGGTAGAGGCCGCGATCCTGGGAGTTTAAGTCAACAGGGGGATTCAGACGCTCTCCTGGCCGTCCCTCCTCCGAGTTCATGGCCAGTTCCCGCGGGTGTCTCGTTTCATGAACTAAATGACCTCACTTCCGGCTCAGAAGCTACCACGAGGGTACTCGGTCGCAGCTTAGACGCTGCGGTTGTGTACACTGGAGATAAACCCGCCAGACCGAGTTGCAGGCCTTAGCATCTGCATACACGTGGAAGTCGCTCAGCATCCGTGTCCGTTGGTGAGCGTCCGTGTCCGTTATCAGTTATCAAGAGCGGCAGTGTACACCAGTAGCGTCTGAATCCACTCAGCGCCTTACGAGCGTATTTGCTTGGATATGGAAGTGTGGTGAGTCTCCCTGTATCCCGCTCTACGGAGGCAGGGTATACAGTACTAAAAATTCTCTCTACTTCTTAGTATGCATTGTTAATTTTTAGTACCTATTGCATATGAGACCTGTATATTACTGTGTTTTCTGCATGCTATGTTGAAAAAAGAACCAGTTTAAAACAGAAGTACAATTTTCCTACTTATGTATAAGTTGTTATGGAGGTTGTATTCTCATATGGCAATGTCTAATGCTTTAACATGTGACTGACTGCTAGTATGTGTGCTGACTTTTATGTGTAATGTCAGTCCTGTTCTGACCCTCAAATCAGGTGCACTGTGGACAGATTGATCTCACCTCTATATACTGACATATAGGGTGATTTTCAGTCACAAATTGTGTAGTCAATAACAGGTTAATACCATGTCTGTGAGCGGCAAAAGTGATGAGGAGAATTTATCAAGCACTCCTACAGCCCTAACATGCTTATCTTGTAAGTCAGGGGTAATTGATATGAATCAATTGGTCACTTATGAGGGTTTGTGTGCAAACTGTTTCGCTTTTCAGCGAAGTAAAAAACAGAAGTTGGTTCAACCACCAACAGAGCCACCATGTAATATGTTCGCAAAGACTCTGTCTTCAATAGCGGACAGGTTAGCTCCGGTAGCACCACCTCAAGGGTTAGGTTACACTATGAACCCATACATGCAGCTCCCTTCCTATGGTTTAGTTCCAGTAGTCTCTACAAGCAACCAAGGGACAGGTAAGACTAAGACAGATACGTCTGTGTGGCAGACTACACAAGATGATACATCGGATGATGATGATACAATAGATTCAACTCCGTATGATGATCAGTCGCAGAGCTTTAGTTCAGAAGATGTAGCTGAACTTATTAATGCTGTGAAGGCTGTTCTCTCGTTGGAAGAGCCAGCCAGGACAGTGTTAAAAACTAAAGCACCTGTATTTAAACAAACAAAATCAGTGAAAGCTGAATTCCCAGCGTCAGATTAGCTGACGGAAATGATGGATGAGTCTTGGGCAGCGCCCAGTAAAAAGTATAAGATTCCTAAGAGATGGGATTCTTATTATCCATTTCCTGCTGTGGATTGTTCGAAGAGAGAAGTTCCTCCAAAAGTAGATGCACATGTTCTGCGACTCGTGCATAAATCTGCTTTACCACTGTCATCTACCTCATTGAATGATCTCACAGACAGAAGGGTAGAGAGCCTGTTGAAAAATATTTTTTCTCTAGTAGGAGCAGTGGTAAGACCTGCTATGGCTTCGGCCTGGGTAGCAAAGGCAATGGGCGAATGGATAGAGGAACTAGAGAATGACATCCCTTCTCCTACTAGGGAGCAAGAGGATCGTTTTTGCCGTTTAAGACAATCTGCCCAGTATTTGGAAGAAGCAGCAATTGATGTAGGTACAGTTGCTTCTAAAGCTTCAGCCTTGGCAGTAGTCGCTCGCAGACCAGTTTGGCTACGTACCTGGAAGGCAGATGTGGAATCCAAGAAAGAATTGGAAGCATTGCCTTTTGTCGGTAATATATTATTTGGAAAACCTTTATCGGATATCCTAGAATCAGAGGCTGAATCGAAAAAAGGTCAGATTTCCGGCTGCTTATAACCCTAAGTCTAAGGGTTTAAAATGTTGCTCATTTCGTTGGCAAAGCAAAGCGAAAGCTAAAGAGGAGCCTAAGCAACCCCAGTTTAAATCCAGGGGTAGGAAGCAGTGGGCTAGCAAAAAGCCAGCTTCCAAACCTGAACAGAAACCGTCAGCCTGAAGAGACAGGCCTCCGCCTGGAGGATTCCAGGGTTGGGGGCCGACTCCTTCTTTTTGCACACATATGGCAACAATCAACAGCAGATGCTTGGGTGCAGAAGGTAGTATCTCAGGGGTATGGGTTTCCATTCAGGAGGCAGCCTCCTTAAAGATTTTTTTGCACCAGCCCGTCTCATATAGAGTCGAAGGCCAATGCCCTGCAAGAAGCAGTCCAAAAACTACTGCAGTCAGGTGTGATTGTCCCAGTACCTCCATCACAAAGGGGACAGGGGTTTTACTCCAATCTATTTCTAATCCAGAAGCCAAATGGGTCATATCGACCAATTCTAAATCTGAAAATGTTGAACAGATACATATGGATCCCGAAGTTCCACATGGAGACGTTACGCTCCATAATGTTGGCTATGGAACCGGAAGATTACATGGTATCTCTGGATGTACGAGATGCTTACCTGCATGTGCCTATAGCACTGTCGCATCAGTGTTACCTCAGGTTTGCCATCCTCCAGGAACATTTCCAGTTCCAAGCTCTGCCTTTTGGGCTAGCTACAGCAACCAGGGTGTTTACCAAGATCATGGTGGTTATGGCAGCTTGTCTGCGCAAACAGGGGATAAGAATATTCCCATACCTAGACGACCTGTTAATCTTAGCACAGTCGCAAGATTTACTGTTGAGCCATCTTCAACAGACGATAGTTTGTTTATAGAGACACGGGTGGCTCATAAATTGGAAAAAGTCGTCCCTGAATCCGTCGCAGCGGATGGTTCATTTGGGAGCCATATTGGATTCAAACCTACAGAGAAAAAGATAGTCAAGGTGCAGGTCATGGCTCAGGAAGCGTTGCAAGCCCAGACAATGTCAGTTCATGCAGCAATGCGACTGTTGGGTCTGATGGTATCCACCTTCGACATGGTGCAATATGCGCAATTCCACTCCAGACCGTTGTAGCACCTTATTCTGACCAAATGGAACGGAAATCATCAGACAATAAAGAAGCAGATGATAAAGATTCCAGTAAACGTAAAAAGGTCTCTAGCGTGGTGGCTACAGACAGACCATTTAAACAAGGGGAGACCCTTTTGGATAAAAGAGTGGCAAGTCCTGACAACAGATGCCAGCCTGCAGGGCTGGGGGGCGGTACTCGGAAGCCTATGGTTCCAAGGAAAATGGACCGCAAGGGAAAGTCGCCTGCCAATAAATCTGTTAGAAATAAGAGCCATTTACTTGGCTCTGGTTCAGGCAAAGGACAATCTACAAGGAAGACCAGTCCAGATCCGCTCAGACAATGCGACGGCAGTAGCATACCTCAATCATCAAGGAGGAACTCACAGCAAGAGATTGATGGAGGAAGTAACTCCCTTTCTAAAATGGGCAGAACTCCATCTCCCGGCATTGTCAGCAGTTTTTGTCCCGGGTGTACTAAACTGGGAAGCGGACTTTCTCAGTCGGCACACCATTCAGGAAACCGAATGGGCACTACACCCAGAAGTATTTCAGACACTGGTGAACAGATGGGGTCTACCGGAGATAGACCTTATGGCGTCTCGTCTGAACAACAAAGTTCCGAGGTACGGATCAAGAACAAGGGACCCAGGAGCGGTCCTTGTAAACGCACTGTCAGTAGAATGGAGGTTTCAGCTGGCATATCTGTTCCCTCCAATATCTCTGTTACCCAGAGTAGTGAGAAAGATAAAACAGGCAAAAGGAGCGATCATTCTAATAGCTCCAGCTTGGCCAAGAAGGCATTGGTACACAGATCTGTTGAGAATGTCCGTGGAAGCACCGATACTGCTCCCTCAACGTCCAGATCTGCTAATGCAGGGTCCTTGTTGTCACAGTCATCTGGATCCGCCTGTCTTTGACGGCGTGGCTGTTGAAACCTCTATCTTAGAGGCTAAAGGTTTTTCGAAGCAAGCAATCCAAACTATGCTTAGAGCAAGAAAGCCTTCTTCGGCCCGTGTGTATCATAGAATATGGCAAGCCTATATTCATTGGTGTACTGGAAAAAATGTAAATCCGAGATCTTTTAAAGTAGCTAGGATTTTGGATTTTCTTCAGGCAGGATTGGATAAAGGGTTGAAAGTTGCTTCATTGAGGGTTCAAGTCTCAGCGTTAACTGTATGGTTTCAGCAGAAGATTCCTGATTTACAGGATGTACGTACATTTTTTCAAGGAGTAGTACATATTCAACCTCCATTTGTTCCTCCTGCAGCTCCCTGGGATTTGAATTTAGTTCTTAAATTTCTCCAGGGTCCTCTGTTTGAACCACTTGAGAGAGCAGATCTTAAGTGGTTAACGGTTAAAGTTCTTTTTTTACTGGCAATGGCGTCAGCCAGAAGAGTGTCAGATTTAGTAGCATTATCATGTAAGTCTCCTCTCCTAAGTTTTTTTCCAGACAGAGCAGTTCTCAGAACGAGATCTAGCTATCTTCCAAAGGTGGTATCAAAGTTTCACCTGAATGAAGAGATTGTAGTCCCAGCTTTTCAGGTATCGGGACTATCTGCGGGAGAAGCGTCGCTGGACGTGGTCCGGGCTCTGAGAATCTACATAGATCGTACTAGTGCCATCAGGAAAACAGATTCTCTCTTCATCCTCTACGGATTCCATAGAAGAGGATGGCCTGCTAGTAAACAGACGCTGGCGAGATGGCTCCGAATGGTAATATCAGAAGCTTATTCTCATGCAGATCTCCCTATTCCGGCTAATGTCTCTGCACACTCTACACGTAAGGCAGGTCCTTCTTGGGCAGAACAACAGGGTGCTTCAGCAGAGCAGATATGTAGGGCAGCCACATGGTCTTCCATAAACACATTCATTAGACATTATGCCTTGGATACTTTTGCCTCTCATGACGCAGACTTCTGTCGAAAGGTCCTCCTGTGCAATCAGGAGCGTCCCCACCACTAAAATGGCTTTGGGAATCCCAATGTTATCCTGTGGATAATCCTGTGGACCCAGCCAGAGAAATATACGTTATGGTAAGAACTTACCGTTGATAACGTGATTTCTCTTATGTCCACAGGTATCCAAAGGGATCCCACCCTGACGCATCTGATTTGAGGATCTAGACAATCACTAAAACCTCTTCCTTCTTGTATGGAAGGGTGTGCATGTGTGTTCTTGTCGCCTGTACAGGTCTCTGTCTGATGTTCCTGCCTAAAATCGCTGTGGAAAGAACTGATCTGACTGAGTCAGTGGGCGGGACTATATAGTGGAGGCCCCAATGCATCCTGGGAGGCCAGAAAGCTCGTGACCGTGTTGGTGCCATTTTCGCTGTCGCTCGACAATATCCCAATGTTATCCTGTGGATACCTGTGGACATAAAAGAAATCACGTTATCAACGGTAAGTTCTTACCATAACGTATATTTTTGTCTTATGTTCCCCCACAGCAAAAGAAAACACCACAATATCAGATGCAGTCCTTTCGGTTGCATAAGTCCAGAAGAGGTCGGGGCTCTTCCTTCCTCGCCAGAGGTAAGGGTAGAGGGAAAAGAATGCCTGCTACGGCTAGTTCCCAGGAGCAGAAGTCCTCCCCGGCTTCTACTAAATCCACCGCATAACGCTGGGGCTCCACTGAGGGAGTCTGCGCCGGTGGGCGCAGCCAGGTCTGGGTTCTGTCAGACGTGGATCCTTGGGCGATGGAAATTATATCCCAAGGCTACAAACTGGAATTCGAAGAGGTGCCTCCTCGACGATTTTTCAAGTCGGCTTTGCCAGCTTCTCCCCCAGAGAGGGAAATAGTTTTAGCTGCAATTCAAAAGCTGGTTGTGGTCCCGAAACCGGATGGCTCGGTCAGACCCATTCTGAATCTAAAATCCCTAAACCTGTACTTGAAGTTCAAATTCAAGATGGAATCGCTCTGGGCAGTTATCTCCAGCCTGGAAGGGGGGGATTTTATGGTGTCACTAGACATAAAGGATGCATACCTTCATGTCCCCATATATCCTCCTCATCAGGCGTACCTGAGATTCGCTGTACAGGACTGTCATTACCAGTTTCAGACGTTGCCGTTGGGCTTTCCACAGCCCCGAGGATCTTCACCAAGGTAATGGCGGAGATGATGGTGCTCCTGCGCAGGCAGGGAGTCACAATTATCCCGTACTTGGACGATCTCCTGATAAAAGCGAGATCGAGAGATCAATTGCTGAAAAGCGTGTCGCTCTCCTTGAGAGTGCTGCAGCAGCACGGCTGGATTCTAAATCTACCAAAGTCACCGTTGATTCCAACGACTCGGCTATCTTTCTTAGGCATGATTCTGGAAACGGAACAGAAGAGGGTTTTTCTCCCAGTGGAAAAAGCCCAGGAACTCCAGAACATGGTCAGGGACCTGCTAAAACCAAAAAGAATGGACTAGACAAAGGGCGATCGGGCACTGGTAAAATTAGTACTGTGTTAATAATGTGGAACCAAAATTTGGACAATTAAACACTCCAAAATAGGAAAAAAGAAGAAAAAACTGTGTTTTTTACTTCGATAAATAGCGTTGTCCTGCTTGGTGGTGCGCCCAGAGCCAGAGAGTACATATACTAAAAAGAAGGGAGAGAAAGAAGGCTCTTGTGTGGGCGCACTCTTGAAAGGAAAGGAAAATTCCTATAACATGTAGAGAGAGATACTTAAAACATAACTTTTAATGTTGACATTTATAATGAAAATACCCATATAAATGATCCATATCAAAGAAAGAAATGTGATAATTAAATTATTAAAAATGTTCTGGTCTGTTTAATCACACTTGGTGATTGGAATGGTTGTAGACATTGATTCGTCTTACCCCCAATTCCCCTGACCAGCACAGAATATCTGTGTTAATGGAACCAAGGAGTGATCATAAGAGTTATTTGATAAGTAAGTCCCACTTGGGCTACTTAATTCAAAGTTGGTTAGTCTCCTGCATTCAAATGAGCTTGACTTTCTGACGTAAGCCACAAAAATTAGTAGTAAGCCTCAAAAAGGAAAAAGAAAGGGGAAAAGAGAATTAGTGGTGATACTGCTGTTGGCGTCGCAAACACATATGAAGGGAAATGGTCCCAACTCTACAACACCGGGTATTCGCAGGAAGTCTCCTCTCCTGGTACTGACCCGGCCCAACGCTGTTTGGCTTCCAAGATCAGACGAGATCGGGCATTGGCAGCGTGGTATGATAGTAGAGAATTTTTATGATAGTACACCAATGAGAGTGCACCTATGTAGGAAACGGAAGATAGAGGAAGAAAAATAGAGACAGAAAAAAGGGAAGAGGAAAAAGGAAATGAAAATAGTATATGGGAGAGAAAAGGAATGAATCAGTATAGCGTAATTGATGGATCTGCTTTCTGCGTTAGACACAGCTCAACAAATCCCACATCTGTGGTATTGTGCTCCGTGAATCGCAGATGAGAGTCCATGAAGCAATAGTGAAGTATGAGCAAGAGGTATGAGAGATATGCTGGGTTAAACTGTCAAAAAAATGTATATATCATCACGAAAGACTAGTGAGAAATTGAAGTGAAATG
The DNA here is from genome assembly GCF_028390025.1 of Pseudophryne corroboree. NCBI lineage: Eukaryota > Metazoa > Chordata > Amphibia > Anura > Myobatrachidae > Pseudophryne > Pseudophryne corroboree. The sequence goes on from NC_086447.1 coordinate 124,647,061, forward strand.
AAATTACTAATAATTAAACATTGATTTAGAAAATCACATAGGTATTTATCGTGCATACTAGGCTAAAGTTAGAAATTCAAAAGAACATGCTGAGGCTCACGATGAGTAAGATAATTATCAGACAATATACTGGCCTCTGCTGGAAAAAAACTTAGCATACTGGTATGAATACTTTAACAGATATTGATTTTGGAAAAAATCAGGGAAGAAGAAAAGAGATGAAAAGAAAATTGGGGCTATATATGTTAAGTTATTAGACAGTAGTGCTGTAGCAAAGAGCTGTGTGTGTGCTACACAGGTCCAAATGACATAGAATAACATACAACAAATTAATATAAAGCGCATCAAGGATTGCGGTCTGTGCAGAATATACACAGAACATCAGTGGACTTCCAGTTATCAGCACTCTGATAAGAATATATAAGTGTGCTACACAGATCTAAACATTTGCTGTATAATCAAGCATATTCATAAATGCACATAATGTGTTGTTGTCTGTGCACGCTGTATGCAGAGCAGCAGTGGGTCCAATCAGATGTGATGGAAATTAATGCGCATCAAGGGTTGCCGTCTGTGCCAAATATACACAGGACAGCAGCAGACTTGTGGTCATCAGCACTATCTGCCAAAAAATATCTATGTATGCTACAGGACTATTCACATGCTGTCTAGTAAAACATATGTAATAAATACACAGAGTGTGTTGCTGTCTGTGCAGGATGTGCACAGAGCAGCAGTTGGCTTACGGTCACCAAAATTGGAGAAAGAAGGCAGGTTAGGGCATTGTCATGTGCCCAGGCAGGAGCTGAGAAATCACTCCGTGTGTGGTCCCCCTCTCGGAAAACGCGTTTCGCTCTGACGGGCTTGTTCACTTCCGGGTTTAGGAGGGAGTGTGCAGCATGATGTTTTATAGCAGCTAATGAATGTGTGCTGACCATTGATTGGATGATATCCTGAACGCTGGGCTGAGGATAGCGGCCGCCGCTGTGGAGCGTCTGTCCGTTGTGACGGCGACGGGACGTGACGTGCATTGGGGGCGGGGGTTGTGCAATCACGAGAGGCCATTCAATGACTGGCGTGTGTGCACATGTGATGGCCCTGAAATATCGCGAGATCCCGGGCGCCATCTTTGTGGATGGCAGTTGCCTATTATGAGAGCAGATAAACCCTTGGCGCCATCTTAGATAATGGCAAGACAGCAGCGCAGGGAAGGGAAAGCTGATTGCAACATAAATAAGAAACAGAATTAAGGGAGCATTATGATGAGTAGGAACCCTGGGTAGAAAGAAGGGTGACAGAAAATTAAAATGGCATAAAATGAAAATAAAAATAAAAATAAATATAAATAAAACCAAAAAGAATGTCAGTCCATCAATGCACTCGAGTACTGGGAAAAATGGTGGCGGCCTACGAGGCCATCCCCTTCGGCAGGTTCCATGCGAGGACATTTAAGTGGGACCTTCTGGACAAGTGGTCGGGGTCCCATCTACAAATGCATCAGAAAATAAGCCTGTCCCCCAGGGCCAGGGTCTCTCTCCTGTGGTGGCTGAAGAGTGCTCACCTTTTCGAAGGTCGCAGGTTCGGTATTCAAGACTGGGTTCTGATGACCATGGATGCGAGCAGTCACACAAGGATGACATTTTCAGGGACTCTGGTCAAGCCAGGAGGCTTGTCTACACATCAACTTACTGGAGTTGAGGGCCATATACAACGGCCTACGACAAGCGGAGTATCTTCTGCGCAACCTACCGGTTCTGATTCAATCAGACGTCACAGCCGTGGCTTATGTAAATCGCCAAGGCAGGACAAGGAGCAGAGTGGCAATGTCGGAAGCCACCAGGATTCTTCGCTGGGCGGAAAATCACTTAAGCGCTCTGTCAGCTGTCTTCATTCCGGGAGTGGACAACTGGGAAGCAGACTTCCTCAGCAGACACGATCTCCATCCAGGAGAGTGGGGACTTCATCAGGAAGTTTTTGCAGAGATAACAAGTCATTGGGGACTTCCTCAAATAGACATGATGGCGTCTCGCCTCAACAAGAAGCTTCGGAGGTATTGTGCCAAGTCAAGGGACCCACAGGCAGTAGCGGTGGACGCCCTGATGACACCATGGGTGTTTCAGTCGGTCTATGTGTTCCCTCCTCTTCCGCTCATCTCAAAAATATTGAGAATCATAAGACGAAAAAGAGTGCAGACAATACTCATTGTTCCGGATTGGCCTCGAAGGGCCTGGTATTCAGATCTTCAGGAAATGCTCACAGAAGATCCGTGGCCTCTTCCTCTCAGGGAGGACCTGTTGCAGCAGGGGCCCTGCGTGTTCCAAGACTTACCGCGGTTACGTTTGACGGCATGGCGGTTGAACACCAAATCCTAGCTGGGAAAGGTATTCCGGAGGAAGTCATCCCTACTCTAATAAAGGCTAGGAAGGAGGTGACGGCGAAACATTATCACCGTATCTGGAGGAAGTATGTATCTTGGTGTGAAGCCAAGAATGCTTCTACGGAAGATTTCCATCTGGGTCGTTTTCTCCACTTTCTACAGACAGGAGTGGATATGGGCCTAAAGTTAGGCTCCATTAAGGTACAGATTTCGGCCCTATCAATTTTCTTTCAGAAGGAATTGGCTTCTCTTCCAGAAGTCCAGACTTCTGTAAAGGGAGTGCTGCACATCCTGCCTCCTTTTGTGCCGCCAGTGGCACCATGGGACCTTAACGTGGTGTTACAGTTCCTAAAATCTCACTGGTTTGAACCTCTTCAAACGGTTGAATTCAAATTTCTCACTTGGAAGGTTATCATGTTGTTGGCCTTGGCATCTGCAAGGGGGGTGTCCGAATTGGCGGCTTTATCTCACAAAAGCCCCTATCTGATTTTCCATGTGGATAGAGAGCAGAGTTGAGGACTCGTCCCCAATTTTTGCGTAAGGTGGTTTCATCGTTTCATATGAACCGACCCACTGTGGTACCTAGGCCCCCCCCCCCCCCCATGAGCGGAGTACAGAGGGGGATCCAAGTTAGGAAGAGGGAAAGGCCGGCGCGAGGAGCGACCTGTGAGGCGGGCTGAAGAGCGGTAATCGCCTCTGTAAGTATTCTCTCTCTCTCTCTCAATGTGTAAAATGGGGACACCTGCCGTAATGTGTGAAATGGGGACTCTTGCCTGCCGTAGTGTGAGGATTTAATGTATCACGGGCATTGCGGTGTGTGGCATAATATGGTGCAGGGGGCATTACTGTGTGGGGCTTAATATGGTAGAATTTTTTTTTCCTGTGGTGGTCGTGATCTGTTGGAGCAGGGTCAAAAACTGGATTGTGAGGTAGTCTTTTCAGACGAGGCCACACCCATTTAGATGAGGCCACGCCCCCTTGTCGGGTGCGCGCGCAAGTTTGTTTTTTTAATCTAGGTGTGTGTGTGGGGGGGGCGCATTTTTAAATCTCGCACTGGGAGCCAAATTGGCTAGAAACAGCCCTGGTGGTACCTGTGGCTACGGGTGACTTGGAGGATTCCAGGTCCCTTGATGTGGTCAGGGCCTTAAAAATTTATGTAGCCAGGACGGCTCGGGTTAGGAAAACAGAGGCACTGTTTGTCTTGTATGCAGCCAACAAGGTTGGAGCTCCTGCTTCTAAGCAGACTATTGCTCGCTGGATCTGTAACACGATTCAGCAGGCTCATTCTACGGCTGGATTGCCGTTACCAATTTCGGTAAAGGCCCATTCCACTAGGAAGGTAGGCTCTTCTTGGGCGGCTGCCCGAGGGGTCTCGGCTTTACAACTTTGCTGAGCTGCTACCTGGTCGGGATCAAACACGTTTGCAAAATTCTACAAGTTTGATACCCTGGCTGAGGAGGACCTTGAGTTTGCTCATTCGGTGCTGCAGAGTCATCCGCACTCTCCCGCCCGTTTGGGAGCTTTGGTATAATCCCCATGGTCCTTACGGAGTACCCAGCATACACTAGGACGTCAGAGAAAATAAGAATTTACTCACCGGTAATTCTATTTCTCGTAGTCCGTAGTGGATGCTGGGAGCCCGTCCCAAGTGCGGACTTCTGCAATACTTGTATATAGTTATTGCTTAACTATAGGGTTATTATTCTGAGCCATCTGTTTCATGAGGCTCAGCTGTTGTTCATACTGTTAACTGGGTATAGTTATCACAAGTTGTACGGTGTGATTGGTGTGGCTGGTATGAGTCTTACCCTGGATTCCAAATCCTTTCCTAGTAATGTCAGCTCTTCCGGGCACAGTTTCCCTAACTGAGGTCTGGAGGAGGGGCATAGAGGGAGGAGCCAGTGCACACCAGATGTAGTACCTAATCTTTCATTAAAGCGTGCCCAGTCTCCTGCGGAGCCCGTGTATTCCCCATGGTCCTTACGGAGTACCCAGCATCCACTACGGACTACGAGAAATAGAATTATCGGTGAGTAAATTCTTATTTTTTAGCAGGATGCGGAATCCATAAATTTAATTACACAGTGACACATGGGCGGACGGTGCACTAAACAGTGTGGGGCCCATTGACACTGGAGGTGAGGGGGCTCTGCCACTGGGATCTATTACCACTAGAGGGGTGGGGGTAGATAACGCTGGGGATTTTTTGCCACTGGGGGTGGGAAGTAATTTTACAATGGGGAGACGGGGATGGGGGTAGGTGCAGAGGCGTAACTCTGGGAGGCAACGGAGGCATCTGCCGCCGGGCTCCTGCTCTGAAGGGGGGCACCTCTCCTCCCATTCTGTGACACCATTCAATTAAGTTAATTGATAGCCACCGCTATCTCTTCAGTGGCTGACTTCCTCACTGGTCCCTGCACCTTATACCTCACACCCTTTTTATTATAGATACACATTTTTATAAGTGCCATACCCAGGATTAGAACCCACGCAGAGGCGGAACTACCGCCAGTGCAACCAGTGCGTTGCACTGGGGCCCGCCTCTGTCCAGGGTCCCAAAGCATGTAATGAGTCAAACTGACTCATTACATGCCGCTGTGCGCTGCGGGCAACCGCTGCCCGCAGCGCACAGCCGCCTGGAGAGGAGAGGAGCAGCGGCACGGGGGGAGAAGGAGGAGGAGGGAGGTGGAGGAGGGAGCCGCAGCAGCGCTTTGTTACTGGTTGAGGCGCTGCTGCTGCTGCCCCTCTGCTTCACTATAGGCTGTCTTCCGAGAACAGCCTATAGTGAAGCAGAGGGGCAGCAGCAGCAGCGCCTCCACCAATAACACAGCGCTGCTGCGGCTCCCTCCTCCACCTCCCTCCTCCTCCTTCTCTCCTGCCCGGGAATCGTCAAGCTGCACCGAGGAGCCTGAGCCAGCGGAGAGGGTAAGTATAATTCTTTCTTTCTTTCTTTCTCTTTCTTTCTTTCTTTCTTTCTTTCTTTCTTTCTTTCTTTCTTTCTTTCTTTCTTTCTTTCTTTCTTTCTTTCTTTCTTTCTTGGGACTGCCTGCCGCAATGTGTAAAAATGGGGGACTGCCTGCCGAAATGTATAAAAAGGGGGAATCTCCTTGCCGCTATGTGTAAAAATGGGGGACTGCCTGCCGCTATGTGTAAAAAGGGGGAATCTGCCTGCCGCAATGTGTAACAAGGGCACGCTGTCTGCCGTAATGTGTAACAAGGGCACGCTGTCTGCCGTAATGTGTAACAAGGGCACGCTATCTGCCGTAATGTGTAAAAAGGGGACGCTGTCTGCCGTAATGTGTAAAAAGGGGACACTGTTTGCCGTTATGTGTAAAAAGGGCACGCTGTCTGCCGTTATGTGTAAAAAGTGTACGCTGTCTGCCGCTATGTGTAACAAGGGCACGCTGTCTGCCGTTATGTGTAAAAAGTGCACGCTGTCTGCCGTAATGTGTAAAAAGAGGAATCTGTCCGCTGTAATGTGTAAAAGGGTCTCTACCTGGTGTAGTGGTGCTACTGTGCGGCGTAATTTAAATAATGGAGACTACTGTGCACCGTTTTATGAATTGGTATTATTTTGTGGCCACACCCCTTCCCCATGAAGCCACGCTACTATGTATTTTTGCGTGCGCCTACGGCGCGCACTGCCCCTGTTTTGCATGCAGGGGTGGGGCTCCGATGCCGTTTCTTGCACACAGTGCTAAAATGTCTAGTTACGGCACTGTTGCTAGGTATCCATTTCTCTGGCCCTGAGCAGGTCCCCCTCACCAGATCCTCTCCAGGTTTGAGGGGGTGGACTTGGATGGGGGGGGGGGGGGGGGCAAAGCATTTTGTCGCACCTGGGCCCACCGCTCGCTAGTTCCGCCACTGAACCCACGCCCTATTACACTGGAAGCAGGTACCTTACTGATGGAGCTATTTGCTCCTGTAATAGGAAGCATGAGAATTCTAACTATATGAAGTTACTTCTCTGACAATTACACGTAACTTCTCATAGTTAGAATGCTCCTGTTTCCTATACAGGAGCAAATAGCTCCATCAGTAAAGTGTCTGCTGTCAGTGTAACAGGTCATGGCTTCTAATCCTGGGTATGACTGGCAAGAAACGTGTCTTTTAAAATAAAAGACAATGAAATGTATGTATACAGTATATACATTTTTATTTCAGAACAACCCATATACAATATATATATATATATATATATATAAACTAAATTTAGGGGGAGCATCAATATTTATCTTGCCTCTGGGCAACTGGGAGGAACTTACGCCACTGGGTAGGTGGTATCATTTAAATATGTATATACAGATATGTCCCCTTACATCCAGTTGCAGTCGCACTAAGCAGCCCCCCGAACTTTTTTTTTATTTAGCGTCTTTTGCCGCTAAAATGCAGCTTAGACGCAATGTATTAGGATGCACAAGCAGCTACTGCTGATTCAGATGATATGCGGCATGCCTATATTCTGTGTGAAATAGCGGCTGTCTGCATCTGAAATGAAACGTTAGTGATTTCCAGAGAAACACTGTAGCATAGCATTTTGTATTTTGCACACAATATACAGTAGGCATTTTAATCAGCAGAAACTGCTTGAGCGTCCTTTTGCATTACATTGCGTCTAAGATGCATTTTTGCGGCAAAAGATGCTCGGCGCTATAGAGTGACACGGCACTCGCATGTTATGTGTAACACGGCTGGTAGCGCTTGGAGCAAAGTTATAAGAGGATGCATCTGTATATTTCATATGTCCAAATACCGACACTACTATGTTTCTCTTATGTCCTAGAGGATGTTGGGGACTCCAAAAGGACCATGGCGCTGGGGTGTGAGCTGGTAAACTGTGTGTCTCTAACAGGCTTTCCGTGGGTCTGTCCCCTGTTGCCAGTGTTGGTGCATGTCGGTACGTGTGTGTCGACATGTCTGAGGCTGAGTGCTCTTCCCCGGAGTGACTGTCGGCACCGCCGACTGCTGATTGGGTGGATATGTTGAGTACATTGAATGCAAATGTGGCGTTATTGACTAAAAGGCTAGATAAATCTGATTCTCAGACACGAACGTGGAGAAAATCCATGGAGGACACCTTGTCTCAGGCCCAGACCCCCTCAGGTTCACAAAAGCATTCATTTACCCAGATGGCGGATACTGATACCGACACGGACTCTGATTCCAGTGTCGACTATAGTGAGGCCAGTTTAAATCCGAAACTGGTTAAGAGTATTCAGTACATGATTGTGGCAATTAAAGACGTTTTACATATTTCAGAGGTACCTGCTGTTCCTGATACAAGGGTTTGTTTGTTTGTTTGTGTTTGTTTGTTTGTTTGTTTGTTTGTATAAGGGAAAAAAGCTGCCCTTAAGGACCCTGCGGATCGTAAGCAGGAAACGACCTTAAAATCCATTTGTCACTACGGGTGCGCTGCTCAGACCTGCCGTGGCGTCGGCTTGGGAGAGTAGTGCTATTGGTAAGTGGGCAGATAATTTGGCATCTGACATGAATACCATGGATAGGGATAGCATTCTTTTGACTCTCTGTTATATCAGGGACGCTGCAGCTTACCTAAAGGATGCGGCGAGGGATATTGGCCTCTTGGGATCAAGGGCCAATGCCATGGCAGTCTCGGCCAGGAGAGCGCTGTGGATTCATCGATGGAATGCTGATGCCGACTCTAAGAAAGCTATGGAAGCTCTCCCATATAAAGGTAGAGTCTTGTTTGGTGACGGCCTCGCTGACCTGGTGTCTACAGCTACAGCGGGTAAGTCATCCTTTCTTCCTTATGTTCCTGCACAACAGAAAAAGGCGCCGCATTATCGGATGCAGTCCTTTCGGCCTAATAAATACACAAAAGGAAGAGGGTCGTCCTTCCTTGCCTCTAAGGGTAGAGGAAGGGGAAATAGGTCGCCTGCTCTGCCAGGCTCCCAGGAGCAGAAGTCCTCCCCGGCTTCTGCCAAGTCCACCGCATGATGCTGGGGCTCCTCTACGGGAGTCCGTACCGGTGGGGGCGCGTCTCCGACTCTTCAGTCAGGTCTGGTTTCACTCGGGCCTGGATCCTTGGGTGTTAGACATAGTGTCCCAAGGGTACAAACTGGAGTTTCAAGAAGTGCCCCCCCCACCGATTTTTCAAATCAGCCTTGCCAGTTTCTATCCCAGAAAGGGAAGTAGTGCGTGCTGCGATACAAAAGCTGTGTCAACAGCGTGTCATTGTCACGGTACCCCCATCTCAGTCTCCACGGGGAGAAGGGTTTTATTCGAGCCTATTTGTCGTACCAAAGCCAGATGGCTCGGTCAGACCGATCCTGAACCTAAAATCTCTCAATCTGTATTTGAAAACTTTCAAGTTCAAGATGGAATCTCTTCGAGTAGTGATCTCCAGTCTGGAAGGGGGGGATTTTATGGCGTCAGTCGACATAAAAGATGCCTACTTACATGTCCCACTATATCCTCCACATCAAGCTTTCCTGAGGTTTGTGGTTCAGGATTGTCATTACCAATTTCAGACGCTGCCGTTTGGACTCTCCACGGCCCCGAGGGTCTTCACCAAAGTAATGGCGGAAATGATGGTACTCCTACGCAAGCAGGGTGTCACAATTATCCCGTACTTGGACAATCTCCTGATAAAGGCAAGATTAAAGGAGCAGTTGCTAAGAAACGTGGCGCTCTCCCTGACAGTCCTGCAACAACATGGTTGGATTCTAAATTTGACAAAGTCACAGTTGATTCCGACAACTCGGCTGTCTTTCTTGGGCATGATCCTGGACACAGAACGGCAGAGAGTGTTTCTCCCAGAGGAAAAAGCTCTGGAAATACAGATCGTGGTCAAGGAGATTCTGAAACCGGCAAGAGTGTCGATTCATCAATGCACTCGGGTGCTGGGGAAGATGGTTGCAGCTTACGATGCCATTCCGTTTGGCAGGTTTCATGCCCGGGTATTTCAGTGGGACCTGTTGGACAAGTGGTCCGGGTCTCACCTGCACATGCCCTGGAAAATAAGTTGATCTTCCAGGACCAGAATATCTCTCCTGTGGTGGCTTCAAAGTTCTCACCTCCTAGAGGGACGCAGGTTCGGGTCCTGGTGACCACGGATTCAAGTCTCTGAGGCTGGGGAGCAATCACACAGGGAAAAAATTTCCAGGGAAAATGGTCAAGCCAGGAAGCTTGTCTGCACATAAACGTTCTGGAATTTAGAGCCATCTACAACGGCCTTCTGCAAGCGGAACACTTTCTTCAAAGTCTACCTGTCCTGATTCAGTCGGACAACGTAACAGCGGTGGCGTACGTAAACCGCCAGGGCGGAACAAAGAGCGGCGATGGCGGAGGCCACAAAAGTTCTCCGCTGGGCGGAAAAACATGTAAGCGCTCTGTCAGCAGTCTTCCTTCCGGGCGTGGACAACTGGGAAGCAGATTTCCTCAGCAGACACTATCTCCATCCAGGAGAGTGGGGTCTTCATCAAGAGGTTTTTGCAGAAGTCACAAGTCGTTGGGGAATTCCTCAAATAGACATGATGGCGTCTCGCCTCAACAAGAAGCTTCAGAGATATTGTTCCAGGTCGAGGGACCCTCAAGCCAGTGCAGTGGACGCCCTGGTAACTACGTGGGTGTTTTCAGTCGGGATATGTGTTCCCTCCACTTCCACTCATTCCAAAAGTGATAAGGATCATAAGAAGAACAAGGGTTCAGGCGGTACTCATTGTTCCAGATTGGCCACGGAGGGCCTGGTATCCGGATCTTCAGGAATTGCTCATAGAAGATCCCTGGCCTCTTCCTCTCAGAGAGGATCTGTTACTGCAGGGGCCGTGCTTCTTCCAGGACTTACCGCGGTTGCGTTTGACGGCGTGGAGGTTGAATGCCAAATCCTAGCTCGAAAGGGGATTCCCGGCAAAGTCATCCCCACTCTCCTTAAGGCTAGAAAGGAGGTCACGGCGAAGCATTATCACCGTATTTGGAGAAAGTATGTGTCTTGGTGTGAAGCCAAGAGGGCTCCTACGGAGGAGTTTCAGCTGGGTCGTTTTCTCCATTTTTTGCAGGCAGGTGTGGATGCAGGCCTGAAATTAGGTTCCATTAAAGTGCAGATTTCGGCTTTATCTATTTTCTTTCAAAAAGAATTGGCCGCCCTTCCAGAGGTTCAGACTGTACTGCACATCCATCCTCCGTTTGTCCCACCCGTGGCACCGTGGGATCTTGACGTGGTGTTGCAATTTCTTATGTCTCACTGGTTTGAACCTTTGCGAAAGGTTGAGTTGAAATTTCTCACTTGGAAAGTGGTCATGCTTTTGGCCTTGGCGTCTGCAAGACGGGTGTCGGAATTGGCGGCTTTGTCTCACAAGAGCCCCTATTTGATTTTCCATGTGGATAGAGCGGAATTGAGAACTCGTCAACAATTTCTGCCGAAGGTGGTTTCTTCATTTCACATAAACCAACCTATTGTGGTGCCTGTGGCTACGGATGCCTTGGCTGTTTCAAAATCTCTCGATGTAGTCAGAGCTTTGAAAATGTATGTCGCCAGAACGGCTCAAATTAGGAAATCAGAGGCTCTGTTTGTCCTATATGCTCCCAACAAAATTGGGTCTCCTGCTTCCAAGCAGACTATTGCCCGCCGGATCTGTAATACGATTCGGCATGCTCATTCTTCGGCTGGATTGCTTTCACTGCCGAAGTCAGTGAAAGCCCATTCTACCAGGAAGGTGGGCTCATCTTGGGCGGCTGCCCGAGGAGTCTCGGCGCTTCAACTTTGCCGAGCAGCTACGTGGTCGGGTTCAAACACTTTTGCTAAGTTCTACAAGTATGATACCCTGGCTGAGGAGGACCTCATGTTTGCTTAATCGGTGCTGCAGAGTCGTCCGCACTCTCCCGCCCGGTCTGGAGCTTTGGTATAGACCCCATGGTCCTTTTGGAGTCCCCAGCATCTTCTAGGACGTAAGAGAAAATAGGATTTTAATACCTACCGGTAAATCCTTTTCTCCTAGTCCGTAGAGGATGCTGGGCGCCCGTCCCTGTGTGGACTGTTTTTGCAGTAGCATTGATAGTTATTGTTTCTGTTACACGGAGGTTGTGTATCGGTTATGTTCAGCTTGTTGCTGTTTTTAGTTCATGCTGTTAACTGGTATTGCTTAAAAGCCATGTTGTACGGTGTGTTGTGGTGTGGTCTGGTGTGTATCTCACCCGTGGTTAACAAAAATCCTTTTCCTCGAAATGTCCGTCTCCCTGGGCACAGTTCCTATAACTGAGGTCTGGAGGAGGAGCATAGAGGGAGGAGCCAGTTCACACCCATTCAAAGTCTTATAGTGTGCCCATGTGTCCTGCGGATCCCGTCTATACCCCATGGTCCTTTTGGAGTCCCCAGCATCCTCTACGGAGTAGGAGAAAAGGATTTACCGGTAGGTATTAAAATCCTATTTTTTCTTAATGTTGCTGTGTCAGATGCCCTCCAGACGGATGTGGCATGCTCCGAACCGTGTAATGCAAAGGAACAAGGAGATAGATAGATTTATCTATCTCACTATTCCACGGCACTCTCCTACTGTATTCCTAGATTTGGAGTGCAACACGGTGTGTGACCACATTGTTTAAATAGAAATCACAGGGGCTCTGCACTCACTATATTAACTAACAATAATAATAAACAGTGGAGTTTTAGTTCATGTATTGATTAATGCATTTAAGCCTACAGCCCCCGACAAGGGACCCCACTTTACTGCAGGTCCTACTCTATTGCTCAAAATAATTATCATGAAAATGGCTGTCACATTAGTGTTAATCTTTGGGTATGCTATCTCACAGCAACTTTTCTTAAATTGGTAAGACAGTTACCAACACACCTGTTGTAAAGCACCGAGGAGAACAGCTGACACAAGCTATAATTAAGTTAAAACGGTGCATGAGAAAATGTGAGCACAAAAAGATTGATTAAAAATGAATCTAATAAATTAAAAAAACATTCGCCTCACATCCTAATCGCTGCTCGCACTGCCCTAGCCCAGCTTTGGAAGCAACCCACGTCTCCCACCTTACTAAAAGTTATCCACAAAACAAATCACCACTACCTTATGGAGACTGAATATATCCCCTCCCCCAACGCCACCGCCTCTCCCAGGAAGGATTGGTCCCTGTGGCAGAAGTACGTTACTGTTGGCGAGGGCTCCCATTGCTTCCGCGACCCATCCCCAAGTGTTCATTCCCACCGCAGTTTAATTGAACAACCGGACAGTGAGTAACCAGTAGAGATGAGCGGGTTCGGTTTCTCTGAATCCGAACCCGCACGAACTTCATGTTTTTTTTCACGGGTCCGAGCGACTCGGATCTTCCCGCCTTGCTCGGTTAACCCGAGCGCGCCCGAACGTCATCATGACGCTGTCGGATTCTCGCGAGACTCGGATTCTATATAAGGAGCTGCGCGTCGCCGCCATTTTCACACGTGCATTGAGATTGATTGGGAGAGGACGTGGCTGGCGTCCTCTCCATTTAGATTAGGAGAGAGAGAGAGAGATTGACCTGAGGCTGATACTGTAGAAGAGAGTGCAGAGTTTAGTGACTGACCACAGTGACCACCAGCAGTGCAGTTGTTTTATTTAATATATCCGTTCTCTGCCTGAAAAAAACGGTACACACAGTGACTCAGTCACATACCATATCTGTGTGCACTGCTCAGCCCAGTGTGCTGCATGCCTGCATCATCTATGTATATATTATATATCTGACTGTGCTCAGCTCACACAGCTTATAATTGTGGGGGAGACTGGGGAGCACTGCAGTGCCAGTTATAGGTTATAGCAGGAGCCAGGAGTACAAGACAGTCACATACCATATCTGTGTGCACTGCTCAGCCCAGTGTGCTGCATCATCTATGTATATATATTATATATCTGACTGTGCTCAGCTCACACAGCTTATAATTGTGGGGGAGACTGGGGAGCACTGCAGTGCCAGTTATAGGTTATAGCAGGAGCCAGGAGTACATATTATATTAAAATTAAACAGTGCACACTTTTGCTGCAGGAGTGCCACTGCCAGTGTGACTGACCAGTGACCTGACCACACTGACCACCAGTATAGTTAGTAGTATACTATATTGTGATTGCCTGAAAAAGTTAAACACTCGTCGTGTGACTTCACTTGTGTGGTGTTTTTTTTTTTATTCTATAAAAAACTCATTCTGCTGACAGACAGTGTCCAGCAGGTCCGTCATTATATAATATATATACCTGTCCGGCTGCAGTAGTGATATATATATATTTTTTATATCATTATTTATCATCCAGTCGCAGCAGACACAGTACGGTAGTTCACGGCTGTAGCTACCTCTGTGTCGGCACTCGGCAGTCCATCCATAATTGTATACCACCTACCCGTGGTTTTTTTTTCTTTCTTCTTTATACATACATACTACTACATCTCTTTATCAACCAGTCTATATTAGCAGCAGACACAGTACAGTACGGTAGTTCACGGCTGTGGCTACCTCTGTGTCGGCACTCGGCAGTCCGTCCATAATTGTATACCACCTACCCGTGGTTTTTTTTTCTTTCTTCTTTATACATACATACTACGACATCTCTTTATCAACCAGTCTATATTAGCAGCAGACACAGTACAGTACAGTAGTTCACGGCTGTGGCTACCTCTGTGTCGGCACTCGGCAGTCCGTCCATAATTGTATACCACCTAACCGTGGTTTTTTTTTCTTTCTTCTTCATACATACATACTACGACATCTCTTTATCAACCAGTCTATATTAGCAGCAGACACAGTACAGTACGGTAGTTCACGGCTGTGGCTACCTCTGTGTCGGCACTCGGCAGTCCGTCCATAATTGTATACCACCTAACCGTGGTTTTTTTTTCTTTCTTCTTTATACATACATACTACGACATCTCTTTATCAACCAGTCTATATTAGCAGCAGACACAGTACAGTACGGTAGTTCACGGCTGTGGCTACCTCTGTGTCGGCACTCGGCAGTCCGTCCATAATTGTATACCACCTAACCGTGGTTTTTTTTTCTTTCTTCTTCATACATACATACTACGACATCTCTTTATCAACCAGTCTATATTAGCAGCAGACACAGTACAGTACGGTAGTTCACGGCTGTGGCTACCTCTGTGTCGGCACTCGACAGTCCGTCCATAATTGTATACCACCTACCCGTGGTTTTTTTTTCTTTCTTCTTTATACATACATACTACTACATCTCTTTATCAACCAGTCTATATTAGCAGCAGACACAGTACAGTACGGTAGTTCACGGCTGTGGCTACCTCTGTGTCGGCACTCGGCAGTCCGTCCATAATTGTATACCACCTACCCGTGGTTTTTTTTTCTTTCTTCTTCATACATACATACTACGACATCTCTTTATCAACCAGTCTATATTAGCAGCAGACACAGTACAGTACGGTAGTTCACGGCTGTGGCTACCTCTGTGTCGGCACTCGGCAGTCCGTCCATAATTGTATACCACCTAACCGTGGTTTTTTTTTCTTTCTTCTTCATACATACATACTACGACATCTCTTTATCAACCAGTCTATATTAGCAGCAGACACAGTACGGTAGTTCACGGCTGTAGCTACCTCTGTGTCGGCACTCGGCAGTCCGTCCATAATTGTATACTAGTATCCATCCATCTCCATTGTTTACCTGAGGTGCCTTTTAGTTGTGCCTATTAAAATATGGAGAACAAAAATGTTGAGGTTCCAAAATTAGGGAAAGATCAAGATCCACTTCCACCTCGTGCTGAAGCTGCTGCCACTAGTCATGGCCGAGACGATGAAATGCCAGCAACGTCGTCTGCCAAGGCCGATGCCCAATGTCATAGTACAGAGCATGTCAAATCCAAAACACCAAATATCAGTAAAAAAAGGACTCCAAAACCTAAAATAAAATTGTCGGAGGAGAAGCGTAAACTTGCCAATATGCCATTTACCACACGGAGTGGCAAGGAACGGCTGAGGCCCTGGCCTATGTTCATGGCTAGTGGTTCAGCTTCACATGAGGATGGAGGCACTCAGCCTCTCGCTAGAAAAATGAAAAGACTCAAGCTGGCAAAAGCAGTAGCACCGCAAAGAACTGTGCGTTCTTCGAAATCCCAAATCCACAAGGAGAGTCCAATTGTGTCGGTTGCGATGCCTGACCTTCCCAACACTGGACGTGAGGAGCATGCGCCTTCCACCATTTGCACGCCCCCTGCAAGTGCTGGAAGGAGCACCCGCAGTCCAGTACCTGATAGTCAGATTGAAGATGTCAGTGTTGAAGTACACCAGGATGAGGAGGATATGGGTGTTGCTGGCGCTGGGGAGGAAATTGACCAGGAGGATTCTGATGGTGAGGTGGTTTGTTTAAGTCAGGCACCCGGGGAGACACCTGTTGTCCGTGGGAGGAATATGGCCGTTGACATGCCTGGTGAAAATACCAAAAAAATCAGCTCTTCGGTGTGGAACTATTTCAACAGAAATGCGGACAACAGGTGTCAAGCCGTGTGTTCCCTTTGTCAAGCTGTAATAAGTAGGGGTAAGGACGTTAACCACCTCGGAACATCCTCCCTTATACGTCACCTGCAGCGCATTCATAATAAGTCAGTGACAAGTTCAAAAACTTTGGGTGACAGCGGAAGCAGTCCACTGACCAGTAAATCCCTTCCTCTTGTAACCAAGCTCACGCAAACCACCCCACCAACTCCCTCAGTGTCAATTTCCTCCTTCCCCAGGAATGCCAATAGTCCTGCAGGCAATGTCACTGGCAATTCTGACGAGTCCTCTCCTGCCTGGGATTCCTCCGATGCATCCTTGCGTGTAACGCCTACTGCTGCTGGCGCTGCTGTTGTTGCTGCTGGGAGTCGATGGTCATCCCAGAGGGGAAGTCGTAAGCCCACTTGTACTACTTCCAGTAAGCAATTGACTGTTCAACAGTCCTTTGCGAGGAAGATGAAATATCACAGCAGTCATCCTGCTGCAAAGCGGATAACTGAGGCCTTGACAACTATGTTGGTGTTAGACGTGCGTCCGGTATCCGCCGTTAGTTCACAGGGAACTAGACAATTTATTGAGGCAGTGTGCCCCCGTTACCAAATACCATCTAGGTTCCACTACTCTAGGCAGGCGATACCGAGAATGTACACGGACGTCAGAAAAAGACTCACCAGTGTCCTAAAAAATGCAGTTGTACCCAATGTCCACTTAACCACGGACATGTGGACAAGTGGAGCAGGGCAGGGTCAGGACTATATGACTGTGACAGCCCACTGGGTAGATGTATGGACTCCCGCCGCAAGAACAGCAGCGGCGGCACCAGTAGCAGCATCTCGCAAACGCCAACTCTTTCCTAGGCAGGCTACGCTTTGTATCACCGGTTTCCAGAATACGCACACAGCTGAAAACCTCTTACGGCAACTGAGGAAGATCATCGCGGAATGGCTTACCCCAATTGGACTCTCCTGTGGATTTGTGGCATCGGACAACGCCAGCAATATTGTGTGTGCATTAAATATGGGCAAATTCCAGCACGTCCCATGTTTTGCACATACCTGGAATTTGGTGGTGCAGAATTATTTAAAAAACGACAGGGGCGTGCAAGAGATGCTGTCGGTGGCCAGAAAAATTGCGGGACACTTTCGGCGTACAGGCACCACGTACAGAAGACTGGAGCACCACCAAAAACTACTGAACCTGCCCTGCCATCATCTGAAGCAAGAAGTGGTAACGAGGTGGAATTCAACCCTCTATATGCTTCAGAGGTTGGAGGAGCAGCAAAAGGCCATTCAAGCCTATACAATTGAGCACGATATAGGAGGTGGAATGCACCTGTCTCAAGCGCAGTGGAGAATGATTTCAACGTTGTGCAAGGTTCTGATGCCCTTTGAACTTGCCACACGTGAAGTCAGTTCAGACACTGCCAGCCTGAGTCAGGTCATTCCCCTCATCAGGCTTTTGCAGAAGAAGCTGGAGACATTGAAGGAGGAGCTAACACGGAGCGATTCCGCTAGGCATGTGGGACTTGTGGATGGAGCCCTTAATTCGCTTAACAAGGATTCACGGGTGGTCAATCTGTTGAAATCAGAGCACTACATTTTGGCCACCGTGCTCGATCCTAGATTTAAAGCCTACCTTGGATCTCTCTTTCCGGCAGACACAAGTCTGCTGGGGTTGAAAGACCTGCTGGTGAGAAAATTGTCAAGTCAAGCGGAACGCGACCTGTCAACATCTCCTCCTTCACATTCTCCCGCAACTGGGGGTGCGAGGAAAAGGCTCAGAATTCCGAGCCCACCCGCTGGCGGTGATGCAGGGCAGTCTGGAGCGACTGCTGATGCTGACATCTGGTCCGGACTGAAGGACCTGACAACGATTACGGACATGTCGTCTACTGTCACTGCATATGATTCTCTCACCATTGAAAGAATGGTGGAGGATTATATGAGTGACCGCATCCAAGTAGGCACGTCACACAGTCCATACTTATACTGGCAGGAAAAAGAGGCAATTTGGAGGCCATTGCACAAACTGGCTTTATTCTACCTAAGTTGCCCTCCCACAAGTGTGTACTCCGAAAGAGTGTTTAGTGCCGCCGCTCACCTTGTCAGCAATCGGCGTACGAGGTTACATCCAGAAAATGTGGAGAAGATGATGTTCATTAAAATGAATTATAATCAATTCCTCCGCGGAGACATTGACCAGCAGCAATTGCCTCCACAAAGTACACAGGGAGCTGAGATGGTGGATTCCAGTGGGGACGAATTGATAATCTGTGAGGAGGGGGATGTACACGGTGATATATCGGAGGGTGATGATGAGGTGGACATCTTGCCTCTGTAGAGCCAGTTTGTGCAAGGAGAGATTAATTGCTTCTTTTTTGGGGGTGGTCCAAACCAACCCGTCATATCAGTCACAGTCGTGTGGCAGACCCTGTCACTGAAATGATGGGTTGGTTAAAGTGTGCATGTCCTGTTTTGTTTATACAACATAAGGGTGGGTGGGAGGGCCCAAGGACAATTCCATCTTGCACCTCTTTTTTCTTTTCTTTTTCTTTGCGTCATGTGCTGTTTGGGGAGGGTTTTTTGGAAGGGACATCCTGCGTGACACTGCAGTGCCACTCCTAAATGGGCCCGGTGTTTGTGTCGGCCACTAGGGTCGCTAATCTTACTCACACAGTCAGCTACCTCATTGCGCCTCTTTTTTTCTTTGCGTCATGTGCTGATTGGGGAGGGTTTTTTGGAAGGGACATCCTGCGTGACACTGCAGTGCCACTCCTAAATGGGCCCGGTGTTTGTGTCGGCCACTAGGGTCGCTAATCTTACTCACACAGTCAGCTACCTCATTGCGCCTCTTTTTTTCTTTGCGTCATGTGCTGATTGGGGAGGGTTTTTTGGAAGGGACATCCTGCGTGACACTGCAGTGCCACTCCTAAATGGGCCCGGTGTTTGTGTCGGCCACTAGGGTCGCTAATCTTACTCACACAGTCAGCTACCTCATTGCGCCTCTTTTTTTCTTTGCGTCATGTGCTGATTGGGGAGGGTTTTTTGGAAGGGACATCCTGCGTGACACTGCAGTGCCACTCCTAAATGGGCCCGGTGTTTGTGTCGGCCACTAGGGTCGCTAATCTTACTCACACAGTCAGCTACCTCATTGCGCCTCTTTTTTTCTTTGCGTCATGTGCTGATTGGGGAGGGTTTTTTGGAAGGGACATCCTGCGTGACACTGCAGTGCCACTCCTAAATGGGCCCGGTGTTTGTGTCGGCCACTAGGGTCGCTAATCTTACTCACACAGTCAGCTACCTCATTGCGCCTCTTTTTTTCTTTGCGTCATGTGCTGATTGGGGAGGGTTTTTTGGAAGGGACATCCTGCGTGACACTGCAGTGCCACTCCTAAATGGGCCCGGTGTTTGTGTCGGCCACTAGGGTCGCTAATCTTACTCACACAGTCAGCTACCTCATTGCGCCTCTTTTTTTCTTTGCGTCATGTGCTGATTGGGGAGGGTTTTTTGGAAGGGACATCCTGCGTGACACTGCAGTGCCACTCCTAAATGGGCCCGGTGTTTGTGTCGGCCACTAGGGTCGCTTATCTTACTCACACAGTCAGCTACCTCATTGCGCCTCTTTTTTTCTTTGCGTCATGTGCTGATTGGGGAGGGTTTTTTGGAAGGGACATCCTGCGTGACACTGCAGTGCCACTCCTAGATGGGCCAGGTGTTTGTGTCGGCCACTAGTGTCGCTTAGCTTAGTCATCCAGCGACCTTGGTGCAAATTTTAGGACTAAAAATAATATTGTGAGGTGTGAGGTATTCAGAATAGACTGAAAATTAGTGGAAATTATGGTTTTTGAGGTTAATAATAATATGGGATCAAAATGACCCCCAAATTCTATGATTTAAGCTGTTTTTTAGTGTTTTTTTTTAAAAACACCCGAATCCAAAACACACCCGAATCCGACAAAAAAAATTCGGTGAGGTTTTGCCAAAACGCGGTCGAACCCAAAACACAGCCGCGGAACCGAACCCAAAACCAAAACACAAAACCCGAAAAATTTCAGGCGCTCATCTCTAGTAACCAGTTGGCATGCCCACTTCCTATAATTCCTTCTCAAAATATCTTAGATCTGTACTACCCCCTTCTCAACCCAGGTTCTCACTAGGTTCTACGTACGTGCCTGCTCCATCTTTTTACCTCTCATACTCCCATGATCTCTAATATTGCATGTTCATCTGCAGAGTGTACCATGTCCCTCTTTTCTTTGGATGTTTCTCTCGACTCCTATTTAAAATATGGATGTATATGCATTTTGAATTTACTGGATGCTCCCCAACCCTCCCCCTCCTGTACCCATCCCTCCTACCTCCTTGTTATGCTGTATGATGTTTCGCTTATCCCCTTTTATCTTTTTGTACCCCATAAAAACTGTCATTCTTTTCTAAATAAAAAACTATTGATGTAAAAAAACAAAAAAACACTTGCCTATTCCTAGATTTGGGGTGCAACATGGCTTGTGACCACATTGTTTAAATAGAATATATATTTGTGTGTGTGTGTGTATATATGTATATACACTGTGTGTGTGTGTGTGTGTGTGTGTGTGTGTGTGTGTGTGTGTGTGTGTGTGTAAAAGACGTTTTAAACGTTTGTAAATTTTTTAAAAATTATAAAGTTTCTTTGCACAAGAAAAAATGTCAGTTATGTAATGGTTTTGTAGTTTTTATGGTCGGAAGCATCAAGTGATCTAAACACTTTTTTTAATTTGTCTGGTTTAGTCTTGACAGTGGTCTATGAAGACTATCTGACGTCTGACCCTATCAGCCTGAACACTTATCCAGCCATTTCTGTTGTTTAGTTATTTAAAATCCTAACCTTTTTACATTCTTGGGCCTGAAATACTGAATACTGGCCCTCATTCCGAGTTGATCGCTCGCAAGGCGATTTTAGCAGAGTTACACACGCTAAGCCGCCGCCTACTGGGAGTGAATCTTAGCTTCTTAAAATTGCGACCGATGTATTCGCAATATTGCGATTACAAACTACTTAGCAGTTTCAGAGTAGCTTCAGACTTACTCGGCATCTGCGATCAGTTCAGTGCTTGTCGTTCCTGGTTTGACGTCATAAACACACCCAGCGTTCGCCCAGACACTCCTCCGTTTCTCCGGCCACTCCTGCGTTTTTTCCGGAAACGGTAGCGTTTTTAACCACACGCCCCTGAAACGCCGTGTTTCCGCCCAGTAACACCCATTTCCTGTCAATCACATTACGATCGCCGGAGCGAAGAAAAAGCCGTGAGTAAAAATACTTTCTTCATTGTAAAATTACTTGGCGCAGTCGCAGTGCGAATATTGCGCATGCGTACTAAGCGGAATTTCACTGCGATGCGATGAAATATACCGAGCGAACGACTCGGAATGAGGGCCACTGTTCTGTTCTCTTCAAAACAGTTGTTCCCCGGTGATGCATGCCTCCTGGTGATGGATGATCTGCTTCTCTCGTATAACATGGGTGCCACTGTAATGTGCACTAATGTCTCATGCTGCAGAAATGTCACCAGTGACTAGAGAATTTAAAAGTAGTGTAATGTATCTGTCATGACTTTGCTTCCATGACTTGAAGTAAGGTGCAATTTTTTTTTAACTGGTCTGCAAAACCTTATGGTCGGTTTAATTGGCCATTGAGTGTATATACATGTGCAAACGTTTTCCTGGTAATCTGAATCTTTACTTATGGGTATTTCCCTTTCTTAAGAGGTAGAGAAGAGGTTCTCAAACTTGGTCCTCAAGGCATCCCAATGGTCCAGGTTTATCCATGTTTGGCCACTGGTGACTAAATTAGCACCTTAGTGAATTTGATTTAACCATCTATGCTTAGCCATGGATATACCTAAAACTTGGACAGTTGGGGTGCCTTGAGAGCTGCATTTGAGAACCTCTGAGGTGGAGACTTCAAGTTCTACACCCACGGCCCCGTGGTACTGTATATTCAGTAGCTCCTTACAGTAATCCATGTCTTTATTTTCTTCTGTCTCTTAATGGTTGTGCTAGGGTGTAGGACTAAGGTCTACCTTGTCCCAGCAACGTGTTTCTCAGTAGCCACAGCTGGGGGGGATATTGCTATTTGCACTGCTTTTACTGCATACTCGGTACAGGTGTTTATGTATGGATGGCCAGAACAGAGCTGCTGCTAAGCTCTATTGTCTTCCATGATTGCTGTCTGGATGGAAGTTGAAACTTTGCCCCGGCAGTAAAATACTGCCTTTGCAAGGTAAGAACTTATTGCTATTCATTCATACGGTTAGGGATGGTTAGTAGTATATATTTTGAACATTTCTGCTCCAAAGCAAGCAAGGAAGAAAAAGCTTCTCCGAAAGAATAACCAAGTGTGTTCAGCTTGTGACGGATCTGTCCCTGATCTCCAAAATAATGTGCCCAGCCTGAACCTGACCTGTAGAGTCCCCTAAACCTTTTTCAATATCTGAGAGTGGATGATAAAATCTTGTGTCCAAAGAGGATTTTTTTTTTTGTGTGTTACAAGGGCTGCCCTAAATGGTCTAGATCCCAGACAAGCTTAGATCTGGAAGCTTGGATGGATTGAGGAAATTAATCTTATGTATTTGTTAGCGTTACTTTCCCAAAGCACTGCGGTCATGAGTTCAATTCCCGGTCCTTACTCATTTGTGTGGAGTATGCCTGCTCTCCTTGTGTTTTCATGGGTTCTTCCTTGTCTGGTTTCTTCCCACACTCCAAAAACATGCTCCTAGGCCAATTGGCTACTGACCATAATTATCCCTACTGTAGTCAGTGTGATAGGGTATATATTTTGTAGCGCCACTGGGGCAGGAACTGATGTGAATGACTGAAATAGTTACATGGAAATATCTGTTGAACCATGAGTGAAAGTAGATAATATACACTCGTATATTATTAGTCGTTGAGGATTTTGTTGTAAAGAATGGTAAAATGAAGATTGAAGAATTGAGCTCATGTGTACAGTCGAGGATTAAGAGCTCTGAAAATGGTGTTTTGTTCCTAAAGTTGACGCAGTCCTGCCTTCCCGGACCACACCCTCTTGCATCATATTAGCCCCACCCCCTCACCATAGACTTGGCGATGCACAGCATTTCACCAAGACTAGGCAGAGCTTCAATTGTAGGCTTGCAGGGTGGTTATCGGGAACCTTCCCCCCCCCTCCCCCCTCCCCATGTGTGCACCACGGTATTGATTAAGTACATGCCATAAATTTAAGCTGCCAAGCCCTGAAAAACAAGCAAAACAGATTATTCTGTAAAGTACTCCGTAACAGCCCATGTTTCTTTGTACTCAGAGTGTCTTTTTCCAATTTGAAACTGAAACACAAAGTCATGGGCTAAAGGGAGGAGCGACCTAAAATACCGTGGGGCAGTTGGAGTACCACTTTAAGATAACTCTGCCTCTACCTATTACGAAAGAGAAGCTACCCAAAAAGGACGCCATGGAGTACATCAAAGAAACAAATCACCGAAAAGAATTATCTGCTGGGGTTTTAATTTTATTTTTACTTTGAGTCCTTAAAACATTTTAAGATTATTTTTTTTTTTTCAGTATAATTTACATTCATTGCTAGCAGACACTCAGCTGACAGAGCACAGGCCATTCACAGTTCACCAGTGATGTATCTGACACACAGCGCTTGGGCCATATCATTGGCTCTGTGTATATGGATCGGCTGTAGTACCATTCTGGTTGCATCTGTCTGGATCCATTGTGTCAGATTGTGTTTGGTCTGTGTCCCCGGAGGGGGCGCTAGTGGGTCAGTGGAGGTAGGAGGAAAGAGACGAGGAGGTTGTAACACGTTCTTGCGCATGAGCGCAATGGTATTTATTCAGCAGATAATTATAACAGAAATGCAGCAGAAATAATAGCAGATGAAAAAGTCAATACTTGAAATGATAACAAAGTCTATGGCAATGGGTGATAGGTGAATTGAGAAATCATATCCAGAATTATAAACAACGGAATGAAAGTCAATGGAATGATTCTGGTGTGGGAACCAGAGCAGGGTTTAAAACGGAGAACTAAGGCAGATGATAAGTATTGCAAACCTGAGCATTAGCAGGAGACCAACTCACAGTGCAGGTGATGGGGCACTGGCAGCAGCAAGCTGTGTCACAGGTGAAGGAAATGAACACACCTGGAGTTTAGTCTTCAACCGCAGGCTGAAGCACACAAGGTGGTGATGAGTGTGAAGCCCAATGCAGGTTGCTGGTATTGCTGAGCCTTGAAGTTCCACGGGAGTAAGCAGAATCACCAGGAGTATAAGTTCTAGCAGGAACTCAGGAGAGACAGGAGCTGATCCTTTCATGCAGGTTGTCAGAATGACACAAAGTCCAGGATGCCTGTGAGATGAAACTGTGCCTCCTATATACCCCATGGTGTGCAGGGATTGGATGGAGAAAAGGAAAGTGGGTGCGGCCACGCACCGGATTGGCCGCAGCATACTAGCTGTTTGGAGACTGTCATGGCGGCGCCCACGCCGCGGCCTAGCGGGGACGCGGAGCGCACACGCCCGCTGGTTCAGGAGTGCCCCCAGGATCCAGATGATGTCCCATGGCAGGGGCATAGGTGACAGGTGACCGCAGGGAGCCAGGACGGAGTCCGCAGCGGCGGACGGATGCCAGTCTGGTAAGACGATTCCTGACAGTACCCCCTCCTTTAGGGGTGGACACCGAACACCCACGTGGTTTGGAGGGATGAGTGCTGTGGAAAACACGGACCAACCTAGGAGCATGGACATCAGATGAATTCACCCAGCTTCTCTCCTCTGGACCATAACCGAACCAATCGACCAGGTACTGGAGACGTCCATACCGGCAACGAGAGTCCAGAATCTTGCTGATCTCAAATTCCACGCCCCGCTGAGTTCGAACCTTGGGACCTGCTGGAAGAGTATTCTGGAAGCGGTTTAGGACTAGAGGTCTGAGGAGAGAGATGTGAAAGGCATTAGGAATACGAAGTGTAGGTGGTAACTTTAACTTGTAAGCCACTGGGTTGATGACACTCTCAATAGGGTAAGGACCAATGAAGCGTGGTGCGAACTTCATGGATGGAACCCTGAGACGAAGGTTGCGGGTTGATAACCAAACCCTGTCTCCCGGTTTCAAATGGGGAACCGCACGTCTCTTACGGTCGGCATAGACCTTGTAACGACTGGAGGCTTTTTTGAGGGAAACGTGGATTCTTTTCCAAATGGAGGAAAACTGGGTCAGAGCAGTAGTGGCAGCAGGAACATCTACGTGAGGAAGTTCTTGAAACTCAGGTACTCGGGGATGTTGCCCATAGACTGCAAAGAAGGGTGTCGTGTCTGTAGCAGTGTGGTAACGAAAGTTATGGGCAAACTCGGCCCATGGGAGCAGATTAAACCAATCATCCTGGGAGGATGTCACATATAGCCGTAGGAAAGTCTCAAGTTCCTGATTGACTCTCTCTGTCTGCCCATTCGTCTGAGGATGGTATGAAGACGAGAATTTTAATTTTATCTGCATGGCAGAACAGAGGGCCCTCCAAAACCTAGCAACAAACTGTACCCCCCGATCAGATATTATTTCGGAGGGTAACCCGTGTAAACGGAAGATCTCCTGTAGGAAGATCTGGGCTAGTTTCGGGGCAGAAGGGAGACCTTGGAGAGGAACGAAATGAGCCATCTTGGAAAATCTGTCCACTACAACCCAAATAGTGTTATGTCCCTGAGAAGGTGGAAGATCAGTGATAAAGTCCATTGATAGATGAGACCAAGGACGACTGGGGACTGATAAGGGTTGTAACTGACCTGCTGGAGACTGACGAGGAGTCTTGTGCTGCACACATTTTGGACAGGATGCCACGAAATCCTGGATGTCCACTTTCATCTTTGGCCACCAATATGACGCAGAAAGGAACTTGAATGTCTTCAGGACACCAGGATGACCAGTAAACTTGGATTGGTGGGCCCAAGCTAGCAACTTGGGACGGAGTTCTGGGGAAACAAAAGTCTTACCCGGAGGTGGAGCTGGAGAGACTTGAGAGGTAGCGAAAACCACGGGACTCAGGATGGAATGTGGCACAGAGTCAGATGTTCCCTCTTCTGATTCCATGGACCGGGATAATGCATCGGCTTTCACATTCTGTGAACCTGGGCGGAAATGAAGCCTGAAATTAAAACGTGAGAAAAACATAGCCCACCTGGACTGGCGGGGGTTAAGGCACTGAGCTGCTTTTAGGTATAGCAGGTTCTTATGATCCGTGAAGATGTTAAACGGATGTTTGGCCCCTTCTAGGAGATATCTCCATTCCTCGAGAGCCAGTTTGATTGCCAATAACTCTTGATCTCCCACGGAGTAGTTAGCTTCTGCAGGTAGAAACTTGCGAGAATAGAATCCACAAGGGTGGACTTTCCCATCAGATCCCTTCTGGGAGAGAACAGCTCCAACCCCAACATTAGAGG
Organism: Pseudophryne corroboree; assembly: GCF_028390025.1. NCBI lineage: Eukaryota > Metazoa > Chordata > Amphibia > Anura > Myobatrachidae > Pseudophryne > Pseudophryne corroboree. The sequence continues at coordinate 124,673,351 of NC_086447.1, forward strand.
CATCTACCTCCAACTCGAACGGCCTGTTGACATCTGGCTGTGACAGCACTGGAGCAGACATAAAGGCTAGCTTGATCTTCCGGAAGGCTGCCAAGGCTTCTTCTGACCAGTTGGAATGATCTGCCCCTTTCCGAGTCAGGTTGGTAATAGGAGCGATGAGAGTGGAGAATCCTCGAATAAATTTTCTATAATAGTTGGCAAAACCCAGGAATCGCTGGATAGACTTGAGGGAGTTTGGAATGGACCAATTGGCAATGGCTTCCAATTTTGCCGGGTCCATCTGAAGATCCGATCCGGAAATTATATACCCCAGGAAGGGTATAGAGGGAACTTCGAAGGTGCATTTGGATAACTTCCCGTAGAGACGGTTCTCACGAAGACGTCGGAGAACTTCACAGACTTGTAGGCGATGAGATGGAAGGTCTTGAGAAAAGATAAGAATATCATCTAAGTAAACAACGAGGTACTTATACAGGACATCACGAAAAATCTCGTTCACGAAGTGTTGGAATACCGCTGGAGCATTACTCAACCCAAATGGCATTACCAGGTATTCATAATGGCCATCTCGAGTGTTGAAGGCTGTCTTCCACTCGTCACCACTCCGGATTCTGATGAGGTTATAGGCACCGCGGAGATCTAACTTGGTGAAGATGCGAGCCCCCTTAACTCTATCAAACAGTTCGGTAATGAGTGGTAAGGGATAACTATTCTTGACAGTAATGTCGTTGAGACCCCGATAATCAATGCATGGACGCAGTCCTCCATCCTTCTTTTTGACAAAGAAGAAACCTGCGCCAGCGGGTGACGATGACGGACGGATGAATCCTTTCTGAAGATTCTCTTTAATGTAGTTACTCATCGCCTCTGTTTCAGGAACAGACAAAGGATAGGTGCGCCCCCTGGGTGGCTTCTTGCCAGGAAGGAGATCAATGGGACAATCCCATTCCCTATGGGGCGGCAGGATATCAGCAGCTTTTTCGCAGAAGACGTCTGCGAAGTCTTGATAGACTGCTGGGAGACTTGGCTGTGACTTCACTTCGGTGGACTTAAGAGGACACACTTGGGCTAAGCAGGATTGATGACAGTGTGAACCCCATGAGGTAAGCTGCAACGTTGTCCAGTCGAACTGTGGGTTATGTAGCTGGAGCCAAGGCATACCCAAGACAATCTCCTGGGTGGCTTGAGGAATGACCAGGAACTTGATAATTTCTGAATGGAGAAATCCAACTCCCAGAACCACTGGGGTAGTTTGATGTGAAATGTTCCCTTTGGTGATTCTACTACCATCCACAGCAGTAATGTAAACAGGACAAGAAAGTTCACAGGTAGACAAGCAGAATTTGTTTACCGCAGCTTGGGAGATAAAATTTCCTGCAGCACCGCAGTCCACTAATGCTGACGCAGACTGGAGCCCAGCAGAAGTTTCTAGCGTCACTGGAAGAATGAGATCCTGTTGAGAAGGAGCTTGACAGAATGATCCCAACTTGACTCCTTCCATACAAGTCAGGACCTGGCGTTTCCCGAACGCATTGTGCAGGAGTTAATTTGATGACCCGCAGCAGCACAGTATAGGCAGAGCCTCTCTCGTATTCTTCTTGCCCGTTCCTCAGGGGTTAGGCGGGACCTATTTACCTGCATAGGCTCGTCAGAAGAAGAGGGAGGCTGAAACTGTACAGGAGGTATGAACCTTACTCTGCGAGACTCATTCCGAGCGCGTTCATTATTGCGTTCGCGGATGCGAGAGTCCAGCTTTATACACAGGGAGATCAAGTCAGACAGTTGAACAGGAATGTCACGGGTTGCCAGTTCGTCCTTGATCCGATCCGAAAGTCCATGCCAGAAGGTTGCTACCAGAGCTTGGTTGTTCCATTGAACCTCTGCAGCCAACGTCTGGAACTGGATGACATATTGTCCCATGCTTCGATTACCTTGACGAATTTGGATTAGGTCTGCCGAAGCTGATGTTGCACGACCGGGCTCGTCAAAGATCCGTCTAAAGGTTGACACGAAGTCAGAGTAGTTACTGATCAGGGGATCAGCACGTTCCCACAGGGGAGACACCCAATTCAGAGCAGATCCAGAGAGTAAGGAAATGATGTAGGCAACCTTGGACCTTGGTGTAGGAAAGTTATGTGGCAATAACTCAAACTGTATTTCGCACTGGTTTAGGAACCCGCGACATGATTTAGGACTGCCATCATATTTGCTCGGCACGGGCAGGTGCAGACGTGACACTGGAGCTGATGCAGCCGACACAGAAGAACTTGCAGCACTGGCAGGTGCTGGGGTAACAGTAGGTGAGAGTACACTTGGCAGAGACTGCTGCAGTGTATCCAATCGGGAGGACATCCCTTGTAGAAAGTGAAGCATCTGCTGCTGCGCAACCTCTTGACCATCCAGACGGGAGACCAGATTTTGCAAGGCCTCTGACCCCACACTCCGTCCACCATCCGAGTCCATCGATCCTGGACTTACTGTCAGATTGTGTTTGGTCTGTGTCCCCGGAGGGGGCGCTAGTGGGTCAGTGGAGGTAGGAGGAAAGAGACGAGGAGGTTGTAACACGTTCTTGCGCATGAGCGCAATGGTATTTATTCAGCAGATAATTATAACAGAAATGCAGCAGAAATAATAGCAGATGAAAAAGTCAATACTTGAAATGATAACAAAGTCTATGGCAATGGGTGATAGGTGAATTGAGAAATCATATCCAGAATTATAAACAACGGAATGAAAGTCAATGGAATGATTCTGGTGTGGGAACCAGAGCAGGGTTTAAAACGGAGAACTAAGGCAGATGATAAGTATTGCAAACCTGAGCATTAGCAGGAGACCAACTCACAGTGCAGGTGATGGGGCACTGGCAGCAGCAAGCTGTGTCACAGGTGAAGGAAATGAACACACCTGGAGTTTAGTCTTCAACCGCAGGCTGAAGCACACAAGGTGGTGATGAGTGTGAAGCCCAATGCAGGTTGCTGGTATTGCTGAGCCTTGAAGTTCCACGGGAGTAAGCAGAATCACCAGGAGTATAAGTTCTAGCAGGAACTCAGGAGAGACAGGAGCTGATCCTTTCATGCAGGTTGTCAGAATGACACAAAGTCCAGGATGCCTGTGAGATGAAACTGTGCCTCCTATATACCCCATGGTGTGCAGGGATTGGATGGAGAAAAGGAAAGTGGGTGCGGCCACGCACCGGATTGGCCGCAGCATACTAGCTGTTTGGAGACTGTCATGGCGGCGCCCACGCCGCGGCCTAGCGGGGACGCGGAGCGCACACGCCCGCTGGTTCAGGAGTGCCCCCAGGATCCAGATGATGTCCCATGGCAGGGGCATAGGTGACAGGTGACCGCAGGGAGCCAGGACGGAGTCCGCAGCGGCGGACGGATGCCAGTCTGGTAAGACGATTCCTGACACATTGTGGGCAGTGTATGACTTCTTGTCTATCAAGAGATCTTTTAGGTTGGCCTCTTCAGATGTGGAGTCCTGTTCTTACACGTAAGTGGTGTACAGTAATCATCATATTAAAATGATGGTTCTTTCTTTTTTTCAGAAGGAATTTCCTCTCCTCCTCTTATCTTCTGTCTTGCTGCAGCAGACAACAACAGTCTGTTACAGAGCATTAGTACAGGTGCCAGCTGGTAAAAGGAGATTTAGGGTAGACTTACCATGGTTAAATCTTTCTGTGAGGTACACTGTGCTCCACAGGGAATACATCGGGGTGTAGAGATGGAACTTGATCCAGAGGCATCAACAGGCTAAAGCTTTAGACTGTCCCAGAATGCATTGTGGGGCCTCCTCTATAACCTCGCCTCCAGGCACTGTGAGCTAAGTTTTGTTAACCAGTCCAATGCAGAAGCAGGTAAAAGAGAAGGCAGATGTTAGTCACATAGAACCACGTTCTCACGACAGGAGCTGGGATTAGCGGCTAATGCCATACAAACCCAAAGAAGTTAAGTGTGTCAAGGTGGGTGCCCCGTGGAACCAAGTGTACCTCGCAGAAAAAGATTTAACCATGGTAAGTCTACCATAAATCTCCTTTTCTGCAGCGGGGTACACTGTGTTCCACAGGGAATACATCGGGGATGTCCTAAAGCAGTTCTTCAACGGAGGGGATGCACCTTTGTGGGTATGAGAACCCGGCGTCCAAAGGAAGCATCCTGGGAGGCAGAAGTATCAAAGACATAGAACCTAATAAACGTGTTCACTGAGGACCACGTAGCTGCCTTGCACAATTGTTCTGCGGATGCGCCACGACGGGTCCAACAGACCGAGTAGAATGGGCTTTAATACCAGCAGGAGCTGGGAGTCCAGCCTGCGCAGAAGCTTGTGCAATCACCATTCTAATCCATCTGGCCAATGTTTGCTGATTCGCAGGCCAGCCACGTTTGTGGAAACCAAACAGTACAAAGAGGGTATCTGACCTCCTGATAGAGGCAGTCCTCTCCACATACTGTACATACGGAGAGCCCGTACCACCTCCAAAGACCGTACTTTGGAGGACAATTCGGAAGAGATGAAGGCTGGAACCACAATCCCTTGATTAGGTAAATAACCAGGGCGAGTTTTAAGAACTGCTCGGTCACGATGAAATATCAAAAAGGGTGGACAACAGGACAAAGTGCCAAAGTCTGACACCCTTCTAGCAGAGGCAATAGCCAGCAGAAACAGGACCTTGGCTGTGAGCCATTTAAGGTCCACTAACTCCAGAGGTTCAAATGGAGACTCTTGCAGGGCATTCAGGACAACAGACAAATCCCATGGAGCCACAGGAGGGACATAGGAAGGTTTAATCCGCAGTACGGCCTGAGTGAATGTATGAACGTCAGGTATAGATGCAATTTTTCTCTGAAACCACACCGACAATGCAGATATGTGAACCTTGAGGGAGGCCAGACAAAGTCCTAAATCCAGGCCTTGTTGCAAAAAGCGAAAAGTCTGGAAGTACTGAATTTGTAAGCATCGTAATTCTTAGCAGCACACCAGGTGAAGTAAGAATTCTAGACGCTATAATAAATCCGCGCAGATGCCGGTTTGCGGGCCTTCAGCATAGTTTGGATGACCGCTTCAGAGAATCCTTTGGCCCTCAGGAGTAAAGCTTCAAGAGCCACGCCGTCAAGGCAAGTCTGGCTAGGTCTGGATAGACACAAGGGCCCTGAACGAGGAGGTCTGGGCATGAAGGAAGTAGAAGAGGACGCTCTATTGATAGACCTTGCACGTCTGAGAACCAGTGCCGTCTGGGCCATGCTGGAGCGACTAGAAATAGTATTCCTCCTTCTTGTTTGAACTTCCGTAGTACCCTGGGCAGGAGTGATACTGGAGGGAACATGTAGGGCAGCCGAAAGTTCCATGGAATTGCTATAGCGTCCACGAACTCTGCTTGAGGATCCCTGGTTCATGATCCGAAGACCGGAACTTTGTGATAGTGTCGAGACGCCATGAGGTCTACATCTGGTAGGCCCCACTTGTTCACTAGGGGTTGAAAGACTTCCCGATGAAGACTCCACTCTTGTCAGGTCCGGGTGTTTTTGTGAATCCGTTAACCTGGAACCAACCACAGGTGTAGGTGCTGGGGTATGAAGAAAACAGGGAGGACGAAGGAAGTTCCGTTTCATATATTTATTAAAGTAACAATTCAGTAAGGAGTTAAATGACTAGTTGTTAATCATCATTATACTGAAGTATTGCAGGAATGACAGAAATAATATGCAAGAGAAAACTCAGAAATAAATAAAAGAAATGTTCATGGAAACATATGCAAAAACAAGCTGAAGAATAAATGTTGAATTGTCCAAATATAAACAGGCTTTGATGCTGAACTGTAGATTGTGTTTAACTGGTTAATGCAGACATGGAGAATTAACTGTAAGAATTTGCAATGGAGTTTTAAGAGTTAACTGAGAGACTGTGAAGAATTATCCTTGTAATGACAACATAGAAAAAGTACTGAATTGGGTTACTTGCGGGTTCCGGAGATCACTGTGAAACTGTAGTAGATGGCAAGGTGATGAATGGGTTAAATGCAGAGTTGAACAAACGAACAGCTGAGGGAATTGGAATCCTCCAGACTTTGTATGATAGGCAGACAGACAAGGTAACCTCATGCAGGACACTGGGAATCCAAGTATTTCCAATAGGTGTGCAATTGACTGATAGCACAATGGAGAGCCGGTAGATCTTTGGCAGTGAAGGCTGCAAAACGGACCTCTGGGAACGGAGGCGATATCTGGACCACGGGAATCACACAGGAATGCACGGAGAGAGTTCAGAGCTAGAGCACAGCTTTGATACAACAAAGCACTGGCCCAGAGTGACATAATCCCAGCCTACTTAAAGGCAGCACAAGCACGGGATTGGCTTACACCTGCCCACAGGTGTTTTCACAAGTGCTCAGTATTAGCTATTTGGTCTCCAACATGGCCACCTCCTATACAGCAGACACACCGCAGTGCCTTAGGCCATTTGGTCCCCGCACTCACAGTTCCCAGACTCTGCATTACCTGTGCCATTGATCACGCCGCGTCCCCACACGGGCGCACAGCACCGCGAGCAACCGCACTGGCAACGGATGAACCCCAGAACCCGCAAAGGTGAGAGACCGGTTCGTGACAACTCTCTGGCGTGCATGTCCTGAAGACTGAGGAAATCACCTTCCCAGTTGAGGACTCCCGGAATGAACACTGCCGATATTGCTGGCAGAAGGCTTTCCGCCCAATTAAGGATTTTTGACACATCCATCATTGCCATGCGGCTTCAAGTGTCACCTTTATGGTTTATGTATGCCACCGTGATGGCGTGGTCTGACTGTACTTCAACAGGCCTGTTCTGTATAAGAGGCAGGGCGAGAGACAAAGTATTGAACACTGCCCGCAATTCTAGAATGTTTATCGGGAGGAGTGATTCCTCCATGGTCCACCGACTCTGGAAAGTGTATTGCCCCCAACCCTTCAGACTGTTGTCCATAGTCAGTAGGACCCAGTTGGGGGTCTAGAAGGGACGGCCCCTGCTCAACTTCTGGTTCTGTAGCCACCAGTTCAGCAACAGGTGAACCTCCGGAGTCAAGGAGATCATGTGAGACCTGATCCAATGAGGCAGGCCATCCCACTTGGAAAAGATTAACCTTTGTAGAGGGCGGGAATGGAATTGAGTGTACTCTACCATGTCGAAAGCCGACACCATGAGGCCTAGTACTTGCATCACCGAGTGTAACGACGCTCGTGGGCGAGAGAGGAAGTATCTCTAATCCTGTCCTGAAGTTTCAGAACCTTCTCTGGAGATAGAAATAGCCGTTGACTATGTATGTCCGGTAGTGCCCCATGCTCTGAGCAGGGACCAGCGAGGACTTCTTCCAGTTGATGAGCCACCCATGGGCTTGCAGGAAGTTTACCGTCAGTTGTAGACGACTGAGGAGAACATTGTGTGAGTTTGCCAAAATCAGCAAATCGTCCAGATATGGCAGGAACCTGACTCCCTGGCAACGGAGATGAGCCGTCATCACGGCCATAACCTTGGTGAAGACCCGAGGGACTGTGGCCAGTCCAAACGGCAGAGCCTGGAATTGATAGTAAAGGTTGCCAATAGCAAACAGCATACATTGCTGATGCGATATAGCAATAGGCATATGCAGGTAAGCATTGTGTTATAACCAGGGATACCATATAGTCTCCGGGTCCATGGCCAGTACAATTGAGCGCAGTGTTTCCATATGGAACTTGGACACTCTCACAAACCTTTTTCGGGACTTGAAACAGGGTCGAGTAGTATCCTCTACCTCTCTGGGACAGAGGTACCGGCACTACCACTCCTGTATCCAGGAGGGAACGCACAACCATCAGTAGAGCTTGCACCTTTAACGGATCCTAAGGGATAACCGAAGTGCAAAACTGGCGAGTGGGACGACTCTGGGAAGAGACTGCGTACCCGTGAGAAACAACTTCTCACACCCTTGCATCTGAAGTGGTCATTGACCAGCCCTGGATGAATTGTAGAAGTCGGCCCCCCACCCTGGGATCCCCCAGGGGGAGGCCTGTCCCGTCATGCAGCAGGCTTGTCATGAGAAGCAGGCTGACGAGCAGCCCAGGAACGTTAGGCCTTGGGCTTAGTGGTTGTTGGGAGCACGAGACAATCTCGGGTGTGCCTGACCTTCGCTTTCTCTTAAGGCCGAAAGCAGAGAAAAGTGGTACCTTTTGCCTTCTGTGCAGACAGAGTAGCATTTGAGAGAAAGGCAGTCAGTAGCTGCCGATTCAGACCCCATTTTTAATTTAGGTCTTCCCCAAATACAATGTCCCCAGTAAAAGGGGAATACCTCCCAAGGACTTTTGGAGTCCAGGTCCACCATCCATGACCTCAACCACAAAATACGGCGACAAAACACACCCGCCTCAGGGGACGCCTCCTGGTAAAGAAAAAGGTGGCGTGGTATTGAGACAGGGAATGTCATATATATTCTCGGGCAGTTCTTCCTCTAATGCCTGATCCAGTCATCAGTCTATTTTGCAGCCAAAGGAGGATGTAATCGTGGGCAATGTACAACACCCGTAAGGGAGTAATAGACTTCAGGTATCCCTCCACACGCTTACCTTTCGGTTCCTACAGTGAGAGGCAGAGTGGACGACACCCGATGGGTGACACATGAGTTCAGTAGCAGTGAATTATCTACTCGTTATATAACTCTGCAGGGGGAGGATATTGAGCTAATGCCCGTCGTAGACAAGGAGCATGTCTACCCTGGATTAGACCAGGAGTCTTGTCTGATGTGCACTTAATGGTCAGATTGTGGTAAGAGTTTTAATTATCCTCTGACGTGAACATATCAGTTTGCTTAACAACAGTACGGGAATCCTCTTATCAGTGAGTTGTAGGATTTGTGACCCAGTAACCACAAGGGCAGTGGTATAATTTAGCAATGGAAAATCCTTGTCAGGAACACCTAATATAGGGACTGACAGGACAGCATGATCCCCCTCTCGTCAGATAAAATATCAGAGAGCTTATTGTATAAGGGAGAAAGAAGCAGCCCGCTCAGATGACCCAGAGCCACGAGAGTGACCTGGAATAGGGTTTTGCCTGACCGGGGAATGAGTCATATGCTACAATCCATGAGGCAAAATTTTCCCGCCCAAAGTGGAGTAACCATGGGGACTTCAGAGACTGTAATGTTACAGGTGCTCCCATAGTGGGAATAAAGCGTTCAACTAGAGAACCCTGTAGGTTTGAGAACGCAGCTCAGGTTGGCTCCTGATTGATTACAGGAGCTATGGACTGATTGGTAGATGTATGAGACATAGCACACAGACCATCACACAAAACTTCGCCCTCAGGTAAATCCGTTGCGCATGCTCTGCAGGATGCAGGAGCGTCCCCAGATTTACTGCCCTACATATTAAACATTATACACAAATGCAACAGAGAGCGGTTTAGTACGATGAATCCAGACTGAGTACAATACTTGCGAATAAATCCGCTAGCATGTGACTTAGTACCCAGTACACAACACCTGCGAATAAATCCGGTATTATGTGACTGAGTACACAGTAGAATACATGTAACAGGTAAATACTGTGACGCACTATATATGGACCCAGACGCACCTAGTCCCCAGGGTACAGTATACAGTGATAGATATATCTGGAATACACAGCAGTGAAATCACATAGCAGATACAGGCACACACACACAGTCATGTTTGCAGATAATTATATTCATGACAATAAAATTGCATTTAATTATTATATGAACACACACACACACACACACACACACACACACACACTAAAACAATGCATGGTCTGAGACCGGTTGTATATATCAGAATATTCATACAATATATTCTGGCACAGGTACACTTGTTCTTAACTAACGCTGTCTTATTATCGACATGTAGAATACTTAAGTGTTTATAAAACCACGGCGCTGATGTACAGGCAGGTTTACAAAGGAGACCTTGCCCTGCAGGCCCGAAGACCAGTCGCATCTACTTTAGAAAATGGCGCTCAGCGTCTCAGTCAGGGAGTGAGGGAGAGTGTGAGGCAGCTCCAGGGCGGGAACACCAGCAGTATATGGTGCCCGGAGCTGGGGGAAGGGCTACAGGTCAAGCGCCCTTTCTCCTATGCTGGTCCTCACCAACGGGTATTATGGAGCCTTATTAAAGTGGATATTTTACTATCCGACCCGTGCTCCCATGCCCTGATGGATATAGTTGGGTCCCTGCTCTGTCACAGTGTCCACACCAGCGTTGCAGTTCGTTTCCTTAAACCGCAACCGGAACGCGATTTAATGGCGGGTTTCGCCTGGGGGACCCTCTTACCTCCTCCCTTAGTAGCAGCCACGCGAACCAGGAGAGCGTTTGCGGTGGTGTGCCTAGGAACCGGAGCGCCTCTGCCGCAAGTACCCGGGAACAGAGCCAGTGGGAATATGCAACGTCACTGGCGAGGCGATGGAGCCGCAGCACATTATGTCACACTGACATATGAAGTGCTGCAGCCCTTGAAGTCTTCTTAAAAGCTTTTTCAGGGCTGCCTAGTGCAGCACCCCTGTTAAGTGACCTGCTTCATGCAGGCACCAACTCTAAAACTGAGCTCACCGTGCCTGGAAGCGGGGTTATAGAGGAGGCCCCGCAATGCATTCTGGCACAGTCTAAAGCTTTAGCCTGTTGGTGCCTCTGGATCAAGATCCATCACTACACCCCGATGTATTCCCTGTGGAACACAGTGTACCCCGCTGTAGAAATCTGTTTTTGTGCTTATTTCATTGAAATTACAATCATGAGCTCATGGAGACAAATGTGATATCCAGCTAATGCTCTGTGTAAGCAGCCCCTGCTCAGTTCCTAATAATAGTTACAGTATGATGTGTGCAGTATTTTTGCCTGTAATGCGCCAGTATTCCAGGGAGAGAGGGTAACTCCAGGGTCATCACAGGCTGTACTGCTGACACCAGAAAGAAATAATGGAGGTATATTTATAGATTAGCCTTTCAAGCAAACATCACTGACGTGCCATATATAATCCGGGAAGTATGAAGAGCGTTTACCCTCTGCCATCCCTCTGGGCAAACAGCATTTACACTATGTAAACGATGAAATAGTTATAAGTTGACGCAAATTTGCCACCTATACCTTTCTTCCTGTATTGTAATCTAGGGATGGCCATCGGGGGTTATCCATTGATGGTACCATTGATGGATAACCTCAATGGTGGGAAACCATCTGTAAGGGAACCATCGATGGGTTTGCTCCACCGATGGTCACCCTTTAGTATTGAGCGAGTCTCGGGCCAATCAGGTCCCGGGGGTGTGGCTCCACGGATGTCGGGGGGCGTAGCAATGCTCCGTGTCCCTAACACCCTGGAGAAAAAAATAATATTTGATAGCTCTTTATCATCGATGGCGGGAAACCATCTGCTTCTCCCCCATCAATGGTAAAAGTAGTTACCATCGAGTCATAGACCAGCAATGATTTTGAATCATCAATGGTCGATGGCCATCCCTACTGTAGTCTTTTCTAACTAGCTCATGCTAAAATCTCCTCATTACAGGGCAGAACCACCTTATGTGACCCATAGTACCCTTCTCTCTACAGCCCCTTCAGCATTTGTGTGAGGAAAGAGGGAACATAGCATGCGGACGGGAAGGCCCTAGGTACCATGGAAACATTCATTTGTATGTGTTTTCTCAAAGTCTCACGCATATGGAAGCATTAGTGGCATTTTGCCTGATATTTTGAGTTTCCAGTGCTCCGGTGTCCGATTAACCCCAATTTGTCTCTCCCAGGCTAGTTCATGGGGTTCCTTAGGAGGCTAGTCATGAGAAATCAAGAGGGCATAGAGAGATATGAGGCCACGTGAGTTCATGTGTTGAAGACAGAAGGTCTCCAAAGAAGTATATTGTGGTCTACTACAGAAGCCAAACTGGATGAATAAAAATGGCAAAGCTGAAGGTACTGGGTTGAGGCCAAACCTATGTCTGAGGATGGAGAGCTCGGGAAATGTGGCTAAGTTATTATTCATATTGTACCTGATCCAGGGTTCAAAAGCTTGGAAATCCTGACTGTTCCAGAGAGGTGACATGAGAGGGAGGTTATTAAGCAGTCCGAACACTGGTGCGGTAATCCCATGTAGACAAGGGGACTCAAATGGTGGGGAGAAGACAGGAGAGACAGGAGAGAGGAGCAGATGTATTAAGCCTGGAGAAGTGATAAAGAAGTGGTAAGTGGAAGGTGATAACACACCAGCAAATCAGTTCCTAACTGTCATTTTTTCAAACCCATAATGATTGGCTGGTGTGCTACCACCTTCCACTTATCACTGCTTTATTACTTCTCCAAGCTTAATACATCTACCGCAGAGTGAGCCGCCTGTCAGGTGTCATCAAAACACAGTTTACCCTAATCCTGCCTAAACTACCTACAATAATGCACCCTTACACCTACCCTACTACCAACTATACTACTCACACTGATATACCCTCATACCTATCCCACTACCAACTATACTACTCACACTGATATACCCACACACCTGCTACCAACTATACTACTCACACTGATATACCCTCACACCTGCTACCAACTATACTACTCACACTCATATACCCTCACACCTCCCTACTACCAACTATACTACTCACACTGGTATACCCTCACACCTGCTACCAACTATACTACTCACACTGATATACCCTCACACCTGCTACCAACTATACTACTCACACTCATATACCCTCACACCTCCCTACTACCAACTATACTACTCACACTGGTATACCCTCACACCTGCTACCAACTATACTACTCACACTGATATACCCTCACACCTCCCTACTACCAACTATACTACTCACACTGGTATACCCTCACACCTACCCTACTACCAACTATACTACTCAGACGGATATACCCTCACACCTACCCTACTACCAACTATACTACTCACACTGATAAACTCTCAAACCTACCCTACGACCAACTATACTACTCATACTGATGTACCCTTACACCTACCCTATTACCAACTATACTACTCACACTGATATAACCTCACACCTACCCTACTTCCACTTATACTACTCACACTGATACACCCCTACCCTACTACCAACTATACTACTCACACTGATATACCCTCACACCTGCCCTACTGCCAACTATACTACTCACCCTGATATATCCTCACACCTACCCTACTACCAACTATACTACTCACACTGATATATCCTCACACCTACCTTATCAACTATACTGCTCACACTGATATACCCTCACACCTCCCTACTACCACTGCTCACACTGATATACCCACACACCTACCTTACTACCAGCTATACTACTCACACATATATACCCTCACACCTACCCTATTACCAACTGTACTACTCACACTGATATACCCTCACACCTACCCTACTAGCAACTATACTTCTCACACATATATACCCTCACACCTACCCTACTACCAGCTATACTACTCACACTGATATACCCACACACCTACCCTATTACCAACTATACTACTCACACTGATATACCCACATACCTACCCTATTACCAACTATACTACTCACACTGATATACCCACACACCTACCCTACTACCAACTATACTACTCACACTGATATACCCACATACCTACCCTACTACCAGCTATACTACTCGCACTGATATACCCACACACCTACCCTATTACCAACTATACTACTCACACTGATATACCCACACACCTACCCTACTACCAACTATACTACTCACACTGATATACCCACATACCTACCCTACTACCAGCTATACTACTCACACATATATACCCTCACACCTACCTTACTACCAGCTATACTACTCAAGCATATATACCCTCACACCTACCATACTACCACTTATTCTACTCACACTAATACACCCTTACCATACTACCAACTATACTACTCAGACTGATATACCCTCACACCTACCCTACTACCAACTATACTACTCACCCTGATATATCCTCACACCTACCCTACTACCAACTATACTGCTCACACTGATACACCCTCACACCTACCCTACTACCAACTGTACTACTCACACTGATATATCCTCACACCAACCCTACTACCAGCTCTACTACTCAGACTGATATACCCTCACACCTGCTACCAACTGTACTACTCACACTCATATACCCTCACACCTCCCTACTACCAACTATACTACTCACACTGGTATACCCTCACTCCTGCTACCAACTATACTACTCACACTGATATACCCTCACACCTCCCTACTATCAACTATACTACTCACACTGGTATACCCTCACACCTACCCTACTACCAACTATACTACTCAGACGGATATACCCTCACACCTACCCTACTACCAACTATACTACTCACACTGATAAACCCTCAAACCTACCCTACGACCAACTATACTACTCATACTGATGTACCCTTACACCTACCCTATTACCAACTATACTACTCACACTGATATAACCTCACACCTACCCTACTTCCACTTATACTACTCACACTGATACACCCCTACCCTACTACCAACTATACTACTCACACTGATATACCCTCACACCTGCCCTACTACCAACTATACTACTCACCCTGATATATCCTCACACCTACCCTACTACCAACTATACTACTCACACTGATATATCCTCACACCTACCTTATCAACTATACTGCTCACACTGATATACCCTCACACCTCCCTACTACCACTGCTCACACTGATATACCCACACACCTATCCTACTACCAGCTATACTACTCACACATATATACCCTCACACCGGGTTCACTACGATATGCCGGCGGTCGGGCTCCCGGCGACCAGCATACCGGCGCCGGGAGCCCGACCGCCGGCTTACTGACAGTGTGGCGAGCGCAAATGAGCCCCTTGCGGGCTCGCTGCGCTCGCCACGCTAGGGGCGCGGTGGCGCGCTAAGCGCGCCACACTATTTTATTTTCCCTCCAGGGGGGTCGTGGACCCCCACGAGGGAGAATAAGTGTCGGTATGCCGGCTGTCGGGATCCCGGCGCCGGTATACCGTGCGCCGGGATCCCGTCAGTCGGCATACTGAAGACCACCCCCTCACACCTACCCTATTACCAACTGTACTACTCACACTGATATACCCTCACACCTACCCTACTACCAACTATACTACTCACACTGATAAATCCTCAAACCTACCCTACGACCAACTATACTACTCATACTGATGTACCCTTACACCTACCCTATTACCAACTATACTACTCACACTAATATAACCTCACACCTACCCTACTTCCACTTATACTGCTCACACTGATACACCCCTACCCTACTACCAACTATACTACTCACACTGATATACCCTCACACCTGCCCTACTACCAACTATACTACTCACCCTGATATATCCTCACACCTACCCTACTACCAACTATACTACTCACACTGATATATCCTCACACCTACCTTATCAACTATACTGCTCACACTGATATACCCTCACACCTCCCTACTACCACTGCTCACACTGATATTCCCACACACCTACCCTACTACCAGCTATACTACTCACACATATATA
The DNA here is from genome assembly GCF_028390025.1 of Pseudophryne corroboree. Lineage (NCBI taxonomy): Eukaryota > Metazoa > Chordata > Amphibia > Anura > Myobatrachidae > Pseudophryne > Pseudophryne corroboree. Next base: position 124,688,919 of record NC_086447.1, read on the forward strand.
CCCTTACACCTACCCTATTACCAACTGTACTACTCACACTGATATACCCTCACACCTACCCTACTAACAGCTATACTACTCACACATATATACCCTCACACCTACCATACTACCACTTATACTGCTCACACTGATACACCCTCACACCTACACTACTACCAACTGTACTACTCACACTGATATACCCTCATACCTACCCTACTACCAACTATACTACTCATACTGATATACCCTCACACCTACCCTATTACCAATTATACTACTCACACCGATATACTCTCACACCTACCCTACTTCCACTTATACAACTCACACTAATATACCCTCACACCTCCCTACTACCAACTATACTACTCACACTGATACACCCTCACACCTACCCTAACCTACCTGTAGTACCAATACTGAGGCACCTATACACCTCCTCTACCTCCACCACTCACGCTAATACGCGCTCACCCTCACACCTACCCTACTCCCACCTATACTACCCACACTAATACACAATCACATCAATCCTACCCTGCCTATAGTACCCTTATTAATACACCCTCACACCTACCCTGCTGCTGCCTATACCACCCACACTAATACACCCTTACACCTACTCTACTCCTACCTGTGCTACACACACTGATGCACCCTCACATCTCCCCTATTCACACCTACTCTCACTAATGCACTCACACACTAACTTTACTCACATACTACTAACTTATTCACACCTACACTACCCCCACCTATACCTACCTATACCTACTAATGCACCCTCACACTATCCCTACTCCCACCTCTACCCGCATACTAATGCACCTTCACACTAATACCCCTTTTACACCAAGCCGAAATCCTGTATTATTGCCGGGGCAACCCAAGTCAGCCATCAGTGTAAGCGGTTCCAAAAAAATAACCTGGGTCGATTTACTTGGCAATCCTACCCAGGTGTCGACCAGAGTTGAGCATGAGTAAAACTCGTGTTCAGGGGCAGTGTAAACGGGTAACCCGGGTCAGCTGTGTTCTCTTCTAATAAGAGTGCAATCTCCCTCAGAAGCAGGTGCCCTCCACACCCTGTGTCTTCCTCTTTGCATTTATTTTGTCTGCCATGGATGCCCTACCTGTTTTCCCCACGGTTGTGCCTTACAAATCTACAGTAACAATAAAAAAATGGTTTTATTGGATCATCTTGATGACCTGATTTATTTACACAATAACGGAATGATATCTGATTTATATTGTACTTCAAATTCTAATGTCATATTTAAGTATTCTACAACTCTAAAATAGATTTTAATTAAACCTGTGTTTGTGTTTATGTGGTTTATTTTACCAATTTAGAATCATATAAGCAGGTACTTACTGTACTTGTACTATGCCCAGCTGAGGTATTTCTGGCACACTGATATCCCTGGCACATGCTCTGACTTCTGATTCGCACATTACCACCCCCCTCGTTCACAACTCTGAACACATCTGTAATGGGTGGTTTCCACATCTCCTCACAGAATCGCAGCTAATAATTACCGCAAATGGTTCTCTCAGTCAATAATTGAGTGTAACTACAATTTAACCTTAGGGACCGAGCACATCTTCATCTTGTAATATTCCCAGCTGCTCATTACCCAGAGACTGTATGCTAAGTGAATAAACCACAAAAGCCTTAATGGGGTGCTACTATTCATATACATAATAGATGTAATCCCAGCACACACATTATCTTGGCTGTGCTCCCTGGATCAATACTAATATGGTTAAGTAGAGTGAAGGAAGTCAGGTCAATTTGTTATAGGATTACCTCATCCATCAGGCAGAAGACCACAGCTCTTTCTAGTCAATGAGGAATGTTCTCTTTGTATTGTAATAAAAATGTATTCACAGTATGGAACCATACAGGGCTGCTCTGTTCCTCTTACAGCTCCAAGTTATAGGATTGCAGTTTGTGATTGGTTCTCGTGGTCCCATATCCGCCCCACACCTTGTAGAGGTGGTTACTTTGATGACAGTAATTTGCTATTCAGTCAGCCCTTGGCTCCCTGTCTGCTGTATGGCCGAGCAGATCAGGCCGAGCAGGTCAGGCACTAAAGCCAGATCGGCTCATCAGCCTCTCTGGTATTTGTCAGGCGTGCTAGATGACCAGTCCGTCCCTGGAGCCATGGGTGAAACTGATGCAGGTAGCAGCGCTCAGACTCCAGACACAGAGGGGGTGACACATTGGGCCTCATTTTGAGTTGCATACACTGCTGATGTTGGATACAGTGGAGCGATTTTGTTTTCCACCACGCATGTCTCCTGATTGTCTGCACAGAACTGATTCCGATGCATGGTCTTCATGACAAGGGGTGGCTATACAGTCTTATGGTGGCGTCACTCACAGTGGCTGCGTACTAAGGGCCTGATTCAGCATGGTTTGCTATTCTGAGAAATTGCAGTTGTCTGTGAGTAGAAAGGTGCCGCCCCGTCAGTTAGAAAAACGCCCCGTGCAAATTGCGAATGCATCGCAGATCGCTATACATTGCTTCTGAACTGTGAGATGGGGCCCATGGGTGGGAATAAGTGAAAGTACAGTATGTTAGGTATATTTATATGTTTGTTCTTCATAGGCTCCTACATGACTTGATTGATCTGGACCAAACATGGTACACATACCCGTCATTATCCTACTTAAAATACTGGCAGGGTTTCAAGTGATTAGACTAGACAAAGGGCGATCGGGCACTGGTAAAATTAGTGCTGTGTTAATAATGTGGAACCAAAATTTGGACAATTAAACACTCCAAAATAGGAAAAAAGAAGAAAAAACTGTGTTTTTTACTTCGATAAATAACGTTGTCCTACTTGGTGGTGCGCCCAGAGCCAGAGAGTACATGTACTAAAAGGAAGGGAGAGAAAGAAGGCTCTTGTGTGGGCGCACTCTTGAAAGGAAAGGAAAATTCCTATAACATGTAGAGAGAGATACTTAAAACATAACTTTTAATGTTGACATTTATAATGAAAATACCCATATAAATGATCCATATCAAAGAAAGAAATGTGATAATTAGAATTAATAAAATGTTCTGGTCTGTTTAATCACACTAGGTAATTGGAATGGTTGTAGACATTGATTCGTCTTACCCCCAATTCCCCTGACCAGCACAGAATATCTGTGTTAATGGAACCAAAAAGTGATCATGAGAGTTATTTGATAAGTAAGACCCACTTTGGCTACTTAATTCGAAATTGGTTGGTCTCCTGCATTCAAATGAGCTAGACTTTCTGACGTAAGCCACAAAAATTAGTAGTAGGCCTCAAAAAAGAAAAGGAAAGGGGAAAAGAGAATTAGTGGTGATACTGCTGTTGGCAACGGAGCACAATACCACAGAAGTGGGATTTGTTGAGCTGTGTCTAACGCAGAAAGCAGATCCATCAATTACGCTATACTGATTCATTCCTTTTCTCTCCTATATACTATTTTCATTTCCTTTTTCCTCTTCCCCTTCTTTTTCTGTCTCCCTTTTTTCCTCTTTCTTCCATTTCCTACATAGGTGCACTCTCATTGGTGTACTATCATAAAAATTCTCTACTATCATACCACGCTGCCAATGCCCGATCTCGTCTGATCTTGGAAGCCAAACAGCTTTGGGCCGGGTCAGTACCAGGAGAGGAGACTACCTGCGAATACCCGGTGTTGTAGAGTTGGGACCATTTCCCTTCACATGTGTTTGCGACGCCAACAGCAGTATCACCACTAATTCTCTTTTCCCCTTTCCTTTTCTTTTTTGAGGCCTACTACTAATTTTTGTGGCTTACGTCAGAAAGTCTAGCTCATTTGAATGCAGGAGACCAACCAATTTCGAATTAAGTAGCCCAAGTGGGTCTTACTTATCAAATAACTCTCATGATCACTCTTTGGTTCCATTAACACAGATATTCTGTGCTGGTCAGGGGAATTGGGGGTAAGACGAATCAATGTCTACAACCTTTCCAATTACCTAGTGTGATTAAACAGACCAGAACATTTTATTAATTCTAATTATCACATTTCTTTCTTTGATATGGATCATTTATATGGGTATTTTCATTATAAATGTCAACATTAAAAGTTATGTTTTAAGTATCTCTCTCTACATGTTATAGGAATTTTCCTTTCCTTTCAAGAGTGCGCCCACACAAGAGCCTTCTTTCTCTCCCTTCCTTTTAGGGTTTCAAGTGAATAAATCCACCCCTTGCGTGGCACGAAAATGTATTTAATAAAAGCATTGCTCTGTTTGTGTTTGCCTGTCTGGGCCAATCATGCTGCTGCTAAGGGGGAGGGGGGGGGCTGCAACGATACCCAGCGTATCTGCTTAATATGTGGTAAAGACGCTAAAATTGAGAGATGTTACTTTCAAAGACTTTCATATATTTTACTGACAGAACAATTCGTACACATAGGGGCTGATTAGAATGGTGGATGATGAGTTTAGAATTAAACTCATCATCCACTCACTGGTCATCTCACGACTTGACTACTGTAATGTCCTCCTCACTGGCCTCACTTGCTCCCATCTTGCTCCCCTCCAATCTGTCCTGAACTCCGCAGCTAGGCTCATCTTCCTCTCCCGCCGCACCACATCTGCCACTCCCCTTCAACAAAATCTACACTGGCTCCCATTCCCCTACAGAATCCTCTTCAAACTAGGCCATCTCTAATTCCACTGCTCCCTACATCTCCAACCTCCTTTCCCTTCATACTCCCTCCCGACCCTTACGGTCGACAAATGACCGTCGCCTCTCCACCGCCCTGGTCACTGCTTCCCATGCACGCGTTCAGGATTTTGCCCGTGCTGCACCCCTTCAGTGGAACGCACTCCCCCGCTCCATTAGACTCTCCCCGACCTTGCAAAGCTTCAAACGGGCACTAAAAACCCACCTATTCATCAAAGCATACCCTCCCGATGCATAACCCAGTGCTGAAGCCGTGCCTCCACCCCCCTGCCTCATGCCGTGAACATCTCAGCTTTGCTTGCATACTGCCATCAGGCTACCTCCCACTTGCCTGCACCTCTTGTCATCTGTCTGTCGCCCCTCCCCATTAGATTGTTAGCTCTTCAGAGCAGGGCCCTCTTTCCTCTTGTTATCTAAGCCCTCGTCTCAACACATTTCACTCACAGCTCTCCCCTACTCAACGACCATCTTTATCCTGCTAGTAAAGGCTCATCTTCATCTATGGCCACCAGCCTCTAGTAGTACGATGATCACTCCCTCGATACTTACATCTTAGCTGTATTATGTCTTGAGAATGTGTGGTGCTCTGTTACCTGTACTCTATTTCTGTTATTTATTTACTGTAATGCAATGTTTTGTCCCCTGTACTGTCCTTTGTACGGCGCTGCGAAACACATGTGGCGCCTTATAAATAAAATGTAATAATAATAATAATAATAATGGTGGAGGCTATTGCCGGCCACCCCTGTGAGGCTCTGGGGGTAATTCAGAGTTGATCTCAGCAGCAAATTTGTTAGCAGTTGGGCAAAACCATGGGGGTAATTCCAAGTTGATCGCAGCAGGATTTTTGATAGCAATTGGGCAATACCATGTGCACTGCAGGGGAGGCAGATATAACATGTGCAGAGAGAGTTAGATTTGGGTGGGGTGTGTTCAATCTGCAATCTAATTTGCAGTGTAAAAATAAAGCAGCTAGTATTTACCCTGCACAGAAACAAAATAACCCACCCAAATATAACTCTTTCTGCACATGTTATATCTGCCGCCCCTGCAGTGCACATGGTTTTGCCCAATTGCTAAAAAAAATACTGCTGCGATCAACTTGGAATTACCCCCCATGTGCACTGCAGGTGTGGCAGATGTAACATGTGCAGAGAGAGTTAGATTTGGGTGGGTTATTTTGTTTCTGTGCAGGGTAAATACTAGCTGCTTTATTTTTACACTGAAAATTAGATTTCGGTTTGAACACACCCCACCCAAACCTAACTCTCTCTGCACATGTTATATCTGCCCCCCCTGCAGTGCACATGGATTTGCCAAACTGCTAACAAATCAGCTGCTGCGATCAACTCTGAATTAGGCCCTCTATGTAAATTTTGCCACTACTAATTGCCTCCTTGGTGTACATCCGTGCGTCCGTATGTGCAAGATCTGCAAGTGCAGTTTCATTGTTTGTGTACGGCCTCCTATCTGAGCGGGCGAGCTTCTGAGTATACAACCACTTTCACCGACACACCCTGTCACCGCCCAGGGACACCCACCCTTCTCTCCATTTCCGTCCAAGTAACTGGCTATACTAGAGTCTGAGATAGCCTGGAAAATTCCAGCGCTGTAGGCAGGTACCGTTGTGGCTAGCATCTACCTCGTGCATCATTGGGAAAGGGCATACATAATGGCTAATACATAGACCTTGTCTTTTTCACCATACTACAATGCTAAATTCAATATTGACTATACATGTATTGCCATTTTATTGCATACTCAGTGTAAAGTCAATATAATTAGCAAACATTGCAGACAAATAATATGACCTGCCCTTTGTAAGCGTTATAAACATAGACTTCAGTGTTTGGTAATTAATTATATGTGCAGGGGAGTTAACCGGCTGTTACCATTTATCTCTGGAAGTAGTCAGGATAAGGCGCTAGTGACAGTCGTTCCCCGTCTGTACTCATACAGACACTGGTGGAAAGTAAAATAGTTTACTAGAGAAACACAGGCAGTAACAGTCCAAAGTCTCCTCAAATTACTGTCTGAAGATAACATTCTACATTTTTTACAGTGATGTAGTGAATATGATGGTCAAAAGTCATAAATATCCTTCTATCAAGGGAGTTTCCACTTTAAAAATATTTTTTTCTAAATCCCCGCCTTTGCCAAGAATAGCACTTTGGTCGGGTCCCTTATTGTTGAATCACCTTCCGGAATGCTTGGGTCTCCCTGAAATAGGAGAGATAGAATTGCTTAGAAATAGTCTACTCTATACATACTTCACGTCATAGACCTATATATATTTTGGCGTGATGTCCTGAGTGACGTATTCTGCAATGTCACAACTTCTGTGTTCTTTTCTGCTGTTTGAAAATATTTGTAAATAAAAGTAAGCCTATGTGCATAGTTAGGCTTACCGTACTATCCCTTTAAACTTGCATTTCACCTGGCTTTAATCAGCCACAGAACCTGTGTAATCCTTGAGTGTCCCGGTTTAAAGGGATAATATGGTAAGCCTATGTATAGTGGATTAGTGGTTGGGATCATACTTGCCTACCCTTCCCACCTCTCCTTCCATAGCAGCCTAACCCTAAGACGCTCATTCAGGATCTCGACAGTCAGGATTTCGTTGGCGGGCTTGCGAGCCTATTCGGGATGCCGGTGTCGGCATTCCAAGTAGCGTCGGGATTCCAGCTGCCAGGTCCCGACCAGATCACTTGACAAGTATTGTAGCTGTGTATTCTATGTTGGTTTTTAATATATATACATATATATATATATATATATATATATAGAGAGAGATTTTTTTTTTATTAGTAAGATGAGAGACATTACAGAAATGACCTATGTAGTATCGGCAAGCAATAACAGGGGGTGTATTCTATGTTTTATTTAGCATTGTACTCCTTGACAATGGGAAATTCTATTATCACAGTACTTAAATGAATATGTAGCAGTCTCATTTATTCAGGGTTCAGTTACATTTTATTCTGCTGAATACTGAGCCGATGATGATACCTAATTTTATACTGATATTAAGGAGTAGAACCCCAGATAATGAGATCAGATCTGTTCTAGCTGGGTGAAACTTCACAAAGCCAGGGCAGGTTTAAGGGCCATATGGGGCTGGGGCTGAAAATGTTCAAGGGCCTATTATAGAAAGCCTTGGAGGTATGTCCAGTGCTGTGGGGTGTGGCCAATGCTATGTGGGTGTGACCAGTGCCATGTAGGCGTGTACAATGCTACCACTGTCTCACTGAAAACATAATAGTAGAAAAATAGCAGAATTTTGTGAGAAAAATAGAAACGCAATTTTAATACTTAGGTTTTATGGCCTACAGTGTGGCCAGCTGATGGCTTGTCATCATAATGTGCCTGTTTCTATGTGAGGTCCTGGAACTGGGCTCCATCCGCCTCATTGTTAATCTGGTCCTGCAGATAGCACTACTGTACATGCAGTTTGTATGATAAGTCCACAATACAAAATACATACTACTGCCACATGTTGTTTCAAACATTCCCTTCAGCTACTGTTCCAAACTAAAGTTTTTTATTGATGAATTTACAGATAAATATCTATGATACAAACACAGAAATGGCATAGAACTATATCACATAGATAATCAGATCATTCATAAACTATTTTAACCAGGAAGAAATACATTATGTCCTGCATACATCAAGTAGTAACTTGGTAATAGACATGAGACAATGGTCCAAATACCATTGGTGCCTACCTTGCTACATCGTCCTCTGGGAGATGGCAGCGTGGTCCGCTAATGGGGGCGTGGCCAGCGGCAATGTGGGCGGGCTGGGGCGGAGAAAACAGGCTCTGTATAGCGGGGAGGGGGAGGAGTTACTATGACGCGATTCAGCCTGAATTGTGTAATTGTATCCCCCTCTGACCGCCTACTTGTTCTCTGCCGTGGGCAACCGAGGAGGGGTGAGGGGGACTGCCAGCGAAAGCGGGAGACTTGCCTACCTTTCCGGGGGGGAGGCGGGAGGACCACCTGATTTTTGGGAGCCCCCCCCCCCCAGCCATTCCGGGAGGGTAGGCAAGTATGGTTTGTATGCAATGGGCGATTATGGGCATATGTCAAAGTGCTGCTGCAATCACAATGAGGATTTCACCGCAAAGTGATTGACATAAAGTGACTGTTTGGGGGTGTTAACGGGGAGTTTACAGGGAGTGGTTTTGGGGCGTGTATCTGTTGTCATCTGCAAGCTCGTACGTGCAAAAACATGGCATCTGAGTCGCTACTACTGTGTCCAGTCTGCGTAACTATCAGGCTACTGTTAACCTCACTGTTTCTTGTTTTTGAGCGTGATCTGCGAATGTGTACACAATTGTATATGAGCTTGCCACAGCTCCGGTGGCCATCTCTTTTCATTTCTTGGCTGCAGCTTCACTTGCTAACATTAGCAGCTCCGTAGCCTGGAGAATCACACTTGCTAAAGCACTCTAAGTGCAAACATGAATTAGGCCCAATTAGCATTGCAACCACAAATATACTGTAGAACCAAGTGACATAAGTTTTCATAGCTCTTACTCAAGTGGTGGTTTTAAATGACAGAGACAGGTTGTTCCAGAGATGAAGAGATCACATGAGAAGGCAGGCTTTATACACAATTACCTGCCATCTGGAAGTAGGTCTTCGGTGATAAGTACTGGAAACTGCAGAAGTATCAGATATATTTAATATATTTATGTACAAGTTAATTTGTCCACTGCTCCTCTCTCAAGGTTCTATTTATTGTTAGTGTTTGCTACTGACCTTGGCCATACTTTTTTTTTTTATAATATTTTTATTGAACCATATGGTACAGGTATATGTAATTGGTCAAAGGCACAGGTAACAACATGGCATGGTGGTACAGTATTAGAAGTCAGCCAGGGTCTCAGAATAAGTAGGTGAGAACAAACATAATGCAGCAGTAAGTGAAATACAGAAGTATGGGATGTAAAAGAAACAGCATTAACATAAACAAGCTCCTAGTAAGGTGGTTTAAAAAGGAGGTCTACCGAACAGCCATACTATACCAAGTCGAAAGACAAACAAATTGGCGTATGCGGTCTTTTTCAGCATTTGTAAATGAAGCAATATAGGGTAGCCAGATGTCAAAGAATTTTGTAGCCCGTTATTCAGTATCTAATGAGAGCTCAACCCAGTCTATTTGATAAATATATTGAAGCCTGGGGAGCATACACTGTAGTGATATATGATCAGTATGGATCCATTTCAAAAGTATGGTTTTCTTAGCTACTGTGGCTATATTTGCCAATAAACAGTTTCAAGGGGTAGGAAGGGGGGTAGACCAGAGGCGGATTTAGACCTCATGGGGCCCTAAGCGAAATACCGATTTGGGCCCCCCCTACCTCAAACAATCCATAGCACTATATTTTTATTCTGACTTATGCCCCCTTACATTACAGATGGAGTTCCGTCTGTGCCTGGGCCTATCACCGCGTCTGGGGCGCGCACGTATCCGTGACACGCACGCGCCCCATTCATTGGAATGAGAGTGTCTGTGTGCACTCCCGACGGGGCTAAGCGGCGACCAATCAGACAGAGAGTGCCCCATAGAAGTATTGTGCCCCACGGCGCGCGTGCGTGCCAAAAAATGGGTGTGGCCAATTAAAATGGTACGTGAAACACAGACATATGCCCCCAATAGTGCAGTGCCAGATCCACAATTACCCCCACAGTGCCAGATCCACAATTGACCCCACAGTGCCAGGTATACAAATGCCCCCACAGTGACAGGTATACAAATGCCCCCACAGTGCCCGATCCACAAATGCCCCCACAGTGCCAGATCCACAAATGCCCCCACAGTGCCAGGTATACAAATGCCCCCACAGTGCCAGATCCACAAATGCACCCACAGTGCCAGGTATACAAATACCCCCACAGTGCCAGATTCACAATTGCCCCCACAGTGCCAGATCCACAATTGCCCCCACAGTGTCAGATCCACAATTGCCCCCACAGTGTCAGATCCACAATTGCCCCCACAGTGCCAGATCCACAATTGCCCCCACAGTGTCAGATCCACAATTGCCCCCACAGTGTCAGGTAATACCTGACACTGTGGGGGCAATTGTGGATCTGACACTGTGGGGGCAATTGTATACCTGACAGGTATACAAATGCCCACACAGTGCCAGGTATACAATTGCCCCCACAGTGCCAGGTATACAAATGCCCCACAGTGCCAGCCAATTGCCCCCACAGTGCCAGATATACAATTGCCCCCACAGCAGCCAGTACTGCAGCTGCTTACCGCTGCTGCACTGCTGCTGCTGCTCCTCCTCCGGGCTCCGGCTGTGAGGGACGGGTGAGTCAGGAGAGGAGAGCGCCCGCCAGCACGGCTGTGTCTGGCGCGGCGGCGTATAGCGGACTTCGTTCAAACCAGCCGCCGGTTCGTGAGCCAATCAGAGCACGCGGACCGGCGGCTTCTGATTGGCTGCCGGTCCGCGAGCTCTGATTGGCTCACGAACCGGCGGCTGGTTTGAAGTCCGCTATACGCTGCCGCGCCAGACACAGCCGCGCTGGCGGGCGCTCTCCTCTCCTGACAGCTGAGACATGCTGCCGCCGGACTGAGCGGCAGCGTATCTCAGTGACACAAGCCCCTGACCCGACAGGCCCTAGGCAACCACTTAGGTTGCCTAGCGGCAAATCCGCCACTGGGGTAGACATTCCATAGAGCCCAAGAAGCGTTCACTGTGAATGGTATGTGTAGGGTATTGTTGATATAAGATTGTACTTCGTTCCAAAATGATTGGACTATATTACAGGACCATAAACAGTGAAAGATATCAGCCTCCGGAAGTAAGCATTTAAAACAGTTTGAGTTATCCGATGCCTCAATTATATGTCAAAGTTTAGGCGTATAATAAGCCCTATGTAGTATTTTGTATTGCATTTCCATAAATGAGGCAGATATCAATTGCTTATTCAGTAATACCGGAGATTTGATAAGAGAGTGTATTGAGAGGCCAGGAAAGACATCACACCACTTGGTCAGGCCAGTGGTGACTCGGGAAAGGTCAAGTGTTATCCGAATTTGGTTATAAAGCAAGGAGGTGGGGATGGGGCCCCCCCTGTGGTTTAGAACTAAAGTGTCAAACTGATTATTTTTTTTTTTTTTAAGCAATGTATATATAGGCAAACAGAATATAAGTATCATTAGGGAAGTTGTACATATTATATGTTTATCACAATAAACTATTAACCATTAGTACCATCAAGTTGACTTTCGTTTGTGTAGTCTGAGATCAGAGACAAATAAATACAAACACTACAGATATTGTACTTAAACTCCGTAGCACAGTGGAGTGGCAACACAACAGTACAGTAAAACAGTGATTTCCGTAAAATAACTGGATTACCCAAAATATACAACAATCCATAAGAAAAAAGGAATAAACATCAGAAAAAAATAGCGTCTGCACCAGTCCCCCCACCCCCCAGGACTGAGAGAGAAGGGCACTATAGGGCAATGGGAGGGTCCCCCCCCCACTACCCTGGTCATGTACCACAAATTATTCGTTAGGGATTCATGGAGTTGCGATTTCAGAGGGGCAGATAATGTGGCCACATACCTTTCCCAAACATCAAAAAACTTTTCTGCTTTATTATCCTTTTCTAATGTCCGGATTATTTTTCTCATGTGTTGAGAATCTAGACAATAGTTTCAGAATATAGCTACAAGATTGGAAATATGCAAACAAAGGTATATAAACTTGAGGGTGTGATTCCTGAAGGTCAGACAGGTCGAGGATCTTAGAATGATCCTCAGCTAAAAACTGAGAAACCAGATGTAATCTCCGGAGGTGCCAAGTAATGAAAATATCTTCCGCCATCCCATGCTGGAAATCTGCATTATGAATCAGGGGTAAAAATACTGACTTAGTACACGATTAATGTAATCGTTTACGAGAAGTACGCCAGGCCAGGTAAGGGGTATATATCAGGGGATTATTCTTCAACATCTCCGGAAAAGAAGCAATCAGTTGATGTGGTAATGCATCTAAAGTAATATCAGAGAGAAACGCCTGATCTAAAGACTTGTAGATATAATTATCCACGCCTACTTATCCAGTCCAGTGCATACCGTAAATTTGAGGCTAGGGCATAATATTGGATATTCGGTAGGTTAAGACCCCCAAGTGATAGTGACTGTTGTAATTTCAACAGCGAAATCCTGGGATGTTTGCTGGCCCAAATAAATTTGGTAATTGCCCTATTAATAATAGTAATATCCCATTTAGTTAAAAGAAAAGGCAGCATCTGGACCGGATAGAGGAGTCTTGGGAAGGAGACCATCTTAAATAAGTGACAACGACCAATATAAGAGAATGGTAAATGTTTCCATTTGTCAAAGTTGGACAGCGTTTGAGAAATAAAATGGGAGAAGTTGACAGAGTAGAGGTCTGAAACATTTTTGGAAAATCTGAGTCCTAAGTATACCAAAAATTCTGAGGCCCAACGAAACCTTGGCCATACTTTTGAGTGTTTTGTCTGCTGCCAGCCCTGACCCTGTAATGTTTAAAAGTTATTTTGTGTAACTCCAGCTCTTGTACTACTAAATATTATTTATTATATATCTGCACATTGTCTACGTTCAGATATATGTGTGTGCGCATTAGAGATGAGCGGGTTCGGTTCCTCGGAATCCGAACCCCCCCGAACTTCAGCCTTTTTACACGGGTCCGAGGCAGACTCGGATCTTCCCGCCTTGCTCGGCTAACCCGAGCGCGCCCGAACGTCATCATCCCGCTGTCGGATTCTCGCGAGGCTCGTATTCTATCGCGAGACTCGGATTCTATATAAGGAGCCGCGCATCGCCGCCATTTTCATACGTGCATTGAGATTGATAGGGAGAGGACGTGGCTGGCGTCCTCTCCGTTAGAATAGATAGAGACACTTGAGTTGATTACTTAGTAATTTTGGGGAGCATTAGGAGTACTCAGAGTGCAGAGTTTTGCTGATAGTTAGTTACTAGTGACTGACCACCACCAGTTTTATTTATTATTTAATATAATCCGTTCTCTGCCTGAAAAAAAAACGATACACAGTCACATACTATATCTGTGCTCAGCCTCAGTGTGCTGCATGATAATATCATCTATGTATATCTGACTGTGCTGAGTGCTCACTGCTCACACAGCTGAATTGTGGGGGAGACTGGGGTGCAGTTATAGCAGGAGTACAGTGCACACTTTTGCTGCCAGTGTGACTGACCAGTGACCACCAGTATATTGTCTGCCTGAAAAAGTTGAACACTCCTGAGGTGTTTTTTTTTTTTATTCTATAAACGCATTCTGCTGACAGTGTCCAGCAGGTTCGTCATTCATTATATTATATAAATATTTACCTGCAGTAGTGTTATATTTTTTTTGTTCATCTCTATCATCTTTATCATCTCTATATTAGCAGACGCAGTACGGTAGTCCACGGCTGTGGCTACCTCTGTGTCGTCAGTGCTCGTCCATAATTGTATACCTACCTGTGGTGGTTTTTTTTTTCTATCTTCTTCATACTAGTAGTTTAGGAGTCTGCTGACAGTGTCCAGCAGGTCCGTCATTATATTATATATACCTGCAGCAGGGACGTGCAGTCAGGGGAGGCAGGGGAGGCAGTGCCTCCCCTGTCATCATTAATGATTAAATAATACAAAGAAGATACTTATGACACATATTATGTGTCATAGGTATCTTCTTTAGCCTTTACTGTATTTTTATCATTTTTACCTTATTTAAAAATGCTTTTAAGGTATGTCAGAGGCACCGCTCTCGATGCCTCCCGCTATCTGTGAGAAAGGACCGGAAGCGGGGGGCGGGGCCAAGCATTGGGTGGTGAAAGCCCATTAAAAAAAGAAGCAAAAGCGGCACTTACTGGAAGTGCCGCTTTGACAGGGGCGTTCTTCCAGCCGATATGAGAGCACTCCCCTGTCACTAATACACTGCTCCCGAGTCCCTACCTACAAGCTCCAGCAGCCAGCTCGCCCCCTCCCCTCTACTTCTCTACCGGTGTCACCTCCACCCCTCTCCCCACGCAGGTGCGCACCTCCCCAGCTGATGCCTCTGACCTCACCTGCCCTGCTCCCACCTCAGCTCTCCGCTGCCGCCTGTCCCCGCAAGTACTGACGGTAAGGACCTGCTGACCTCACCGGCCCTGCTGCCGCCTCACCTCTCCGCTGCCGCCTGTCCCCGCAAGTACTGACGGTAAGGACCCGCTGACCTCACCGGCCCTGCTGCCGCCTCACCTCTCCGCTGCCGCCGGTCCCCGCAAATTGTGACAGTAAGGACCCAAGAGGCTGAGCTGAGGCGGGGGAATGGTGCGGGGCACAGGGCAGAGCCAGGTGTGCTGAGAGGAGGGAGAGCTGCTGCCGGGATCCTATCTTCTAGGGATGCCTGGGGAGTCACACGCGCACGCAGGAGGGGGCAAGTAGGAGGCGATGTCACTCTCTGTATATGTCGGGGAATGGGACAGGCTGCGAGTGCCGTGGTGGAACTGTGCAGTCTGCCTATGGGGGTGGGGGGTATGATCTTGGTGCCTACACTGTGTGGGGGAAGGGGGTATGATCTTGGTGCCTGCACTGTGGGAGGGTGGGGTATCATCCTGGTGCCTGCACTGTCTGGAAGGGGGGGGGGGGGTGCTGCTGGTGACAGTGATCTTAGTGCCTGAACTGTCTGGAGGGGGTGGGTGGGGGTGATCTTGATATCTTTGCTTTCTATGGAGGGGTGGGGGTGCTGCTGGTGGGTGGGTGTGTGTGTTCTTGGTGCCTGACCTGTCTGGAAGGGGGTGGGACTCACGGCAATGTGTTTGGGGCAGACTATAGCTTGTTACATGCCAATTATGCATCTTTCTTGGCCTGACAACAACAGCACTAAAATAAAATATTTGGAAACCCCCCTACAGAAATCCTGCATTTGCCCCTGTAATCTGCCCGTGTGACTGCATGTGGTGAACAGGAGACAGCCGGAGTCATGTCCCGGGACCCTGAAGCCATGGCCACGATCACCGAGAACACCTACAAGGTGAGGCGGGCACGGTGCAGCCAGGAAGTTGCATTATTGTTTATATAGATAGGCACACAATAAGCCCCTGTAGCTGGCCTGGCCAACCTGTGGCTCTCCACAGGTTGATACAACTACAATTCCCAGCATGTCTTGCAAAGTCACGCTGGGGTTTGAAGTTCCATAACATCACATGTTGGGTAACTTTTTGCCAAGCCACTGTAATCTCCAAACCGGCATTTAATGGAAATGTTACAGTTGCTAACATGTAATAGAGTTACAGTGGTGTCAGTGTGTATAGTTTGGCGTCCCAAGAGCTTGCAATCAGTATTCCATCCTGGTACTGCAGTATAGTGAGTATACAGTATTATAGGTTATTAAGAAGACAGGTCACAAGGAAAGTGTTTTATGTCTGACAAGATATACATGAAACCCCATATTCTAACCACAGCATCAGTGTGTGTTTATAGTGACTGGTGCTGTAGATAGATATGAAAGGACATGACAGCTGGTGGAAGGCTATTACTAGCCAAGGGCGGGCAGTGGTCATGCAACATCCAGGGCACATCCCTCTTCCAGTCACCCAGAGCTGGCACCGACTGCTGTCACCCTCTTCCTGTCACCAGCTTCCTGGCATCACCCTCTCCCTGGCATCAGCCACTGCTGTCACCCTCTCCCTGTCACAAACTGCTGTCATCCTTTTCCTGGCGTCACCTCTCCCTGTCACCCACTGGCATCACCCTCTCCCTGTCACCCTCTCCCTAGCATCACCTACTGCTGTCACCCACTGCCTTTCTCCGTCACCCACTGCCCCGCTCTGTCACCCTTTACCTGTCACCCCACTGCCTCTCTCCATCACTCTCTCCCCTAGTACCACCTTCTCACTGATATCACCCACTGTTATCACCCTCTCCCTGGTGTTACCCTCTTATTCGCACCCACTGCTGTCATCCTCTCCCTGGTGTCACCCTCTCCCTGTCACCGAATGCCTCTCTCTGACACCCTCTGCCCGTCACCCACTGCATCGGCCTTGCATCACAGTCTCCTCTTCACCATCTCTCTCCTGTCACCCTCTGCCTTTCCAAGGCATCACCCTCTCCTCCTCATACGACCATGTCCCTTGTTGTGAGGCCACACCCTCATTGCAAGATCATAACCACTTTTCCGGGAGCATGCATACCTTCAGCGCATGCAGGGACAGCGGCGGTAGCGGGCATCGGCGGGACACGGCCGACATTATGGCTGCAGTGCCTCACCAGCCACTGACCTCACCGCACGCCACTGACCTGCAGTAGTGATATATATATATTTTTTATATCATTATCATCTCTATACTAGCAGACGCAGTACGGTAGTCCACGGCTGTAGCTACCTCTGTGTCGTCAGTGCTCGTCCATAATTGTATACCTACCTGTGGTGGGTTTTTTTTTTTCTATCTTCTTCATACTAGTAGTTTAGGAGTCTGCTGACAGTGTCCAGCAGGTCCGTCATTATATTATATATACCTGCAGTAGTGATATATATATATTTTTTATATCATTATCATCTCTATACTAGCAGACGCAGTACGGTAGTCCACGGCTGTGGCTACCTCTGTGTCGTCAGTGCTCGTCCATAATTGTATACCTACCTGTGGTGGGTTTTTTTTTTCTATCTTCTTCATACTAGTAGTTTAGGAGTCTGCTGACAGTGTCCAGCAGGTCCGTCATTATATTATATATACCTGCAGTAGTGATATATATATATTTTTTATATCATTATCATCTCTATACTAGCAGACGCAGTACGGTAGTCCACGGCTGTGGCTACCTCTGTGTCGTCAGTGCTCGTCCATAATTGTATACCTACCTGTGGTGGGTTTTTTTTTTCTATCTTCTTCATACTAGTAGTTTAGGAGTCTGCTGACAGTGTCCAGCAGGTCCGTCATTATATTATATATACCTGCAGTAGTGATATATATTTTTTATATCATTATCATCTCTATACTAGCAGACGCAGTACGGTAGTCCACGGCTGTGGCTACCTCTGTGTCGTCAGTGCTCGTCCATAATTGTATACCTACCTGTGGTGGGTTTTTTTTCTATCTTCTTCATACTAGTAGTTTAGGAGTCTGCCTACAGTGTCCAGCAGGTCCGTCATTATATTATATATACCTGCAGTAGTGATATATATATATTTTTTATATCATTATCATCTCTATACTAGCAGACGCAGTACGGTAGTCCACGGCTGTGGCTACCTCTGTGTCGTCAGTGCTCGTCCATAATTGTATACCTACCTGTGGTGGGGTTTTTTTTTCTATCTTCTTCATACTAGTAGTTTAGGAGTCTGCTGACAGTGTCCAGCAGGTCCGTCATTATATTATATATACCTGCAGTAGTGATATATACATATATTTTATATCATTATCATCTCTATACTAGCAGACGCAGTACGGTAGTCCACGGCTGTGGCTACCTCTGTGTCGTCAGTGCTCGTCCATAATTGTATACCTACCTGTGGTGGGGTTTTTTTTTCTATCTTCTTCATACTAGTAGTTTAGGAGTCTGCTGACAGTGTCCAGCAGGTCCGTCATTATATTATATATACCTGCAGTAGTGATATATATATATTTTTTATATCATTATCATCTCTATACTAGCAGACGCAGTACGGTAGTCCACGGCTGTGGCTACCTCTGTGTCGTCAGTGCTCGTCCATAATTGTATACCTACCTGTGGTGGGGTTTTTTTTTCTATCTTCTTCATACTAGTAGTTTAGGAGTCTGCTGACAGTGTCCAGCAGGTCCGTCATTATATTATATATACCTGCAGTAGTGATATATATATATTTTTTATATCATTATCATCTCTATACTAGCAGACGCAGTACGGTAGTCCACGGCTGTAGCTACCTCTGTGTCGTCAGTCACTCGTCATCCATAAGTATACTAGTATCCATCCATCTCCATTGTTTACCTGAGGTGCCTTTTAGTTGTGCCTATTAAAATATGGAGAACAAAAATGTTGAGGTTCCAAAAATAGGGAAAGATCAAGATCCACTTCCACCTCGTGCTGAAGCTGCTGCCACTAGTCATGGCCGAGACAATGAAATTCCATCAACGTCGTCTGCCAAGGCCGATGCCCAATGTCATAGTACAGAGCATGTAAAATCCAAAACACAAAATATCAGTAAAAAAGGGACTCAAAAATCTAAAATAAAATCGTCGGAGAAGCGTAAACTTGCCAATATGCCATTTACCACACGGAGTGGCAAGGAACGGCTGAGGCCCTGGCCTATGTTCATGGCTAGTGGTTCAGCTTCACATGAGGATGGAAGCACTCAGCCTCTCGCTAGAAAAATGAAAAGACTTAAGCTGGCAAAAGCACAGCAAAGAACTGTGCGTTCTTCGAAATCACAAATCCACAAGGAGAGTCCAATTGTGTCGGTTGCGATGCCTGACCTTCCCAACACTGGACGTGAAGAGCATGCGCCTTCCACCATTTGCACGCCCCCTGCAAGTGCTGGAAGGAGCACCCGCAGTCCAGTTCCTGATAGTCAGATTGAAGATGTCAGTGTTGAAGTACACCAGGATGAGGAGGATATGGGTGTTGCTGGCGCTGGGGAGGAAATTGACAAGGAGGATTCTGATGGTGAGGTGGTTTGTTTAAGTCAGGCACCCGGGGAGACACCTGTTGTCCGTGGGAGGAATATGGCCATTGACATGCCTGGTGAAAATACCAAAAAAATCAGCTCTTCGGTGTGGAAGTATTTCAACAGAAATGCGGACAACAGGTGTCAAGCCGTGTGTTGCCTTTGTCAAGCTGTAATAAGTAGGGGTAAGGACGTTAACCACCTCGGAACATCCTCCCTTATACGTCACCTGCAGCGCATTCATCATAAGTCAGTGACAAGTTAAAAAACTTTGGGCGACAGCGGAAGCAGTCCACTGACCAGTAAATCCCTTCCTCTTGTAACCAAGCTCACGCAAACCACCCCACCAACTCCCTCAGTGTCAATTTCCTCCTTCCCCAGGAATGCCAATAGTCCTGCAAGCCATGTCACTGGCAATTCTGACGAGTCCTCTCCTGCCTGGGATTCCTCCGATGCATCCTTGAGTGTAACGCCTACTGCTGCTGGCGCTGCTGTTGTTGCTGCTGGGAGTCGATGGTCATCCCAGAGGGGAAGTCGTAAGACCACTTTTACTACTTCCACCAAGCAATTGACTGTCCAACAGTCCTTTGCGAGGGAGATGAAATATCACAGCAGTCATCCTGCTGCAAAGCGGATAACTGAGGCCTTGGCATCCTGGGCGGTGAGAAACGTGGTTCCGGTATCCATCATTACTGCAGAGCCAACTATAGACTTGATTGAGGTACTGTGTCCCCGGTACCAAATACCATCTAGGTTCCATTTCTCTAGGCAGGCGATACCGAAAATGTACACAGACCTCAGAAAAAGACTCACCAGTGTCCTAAAAAATGCAGTTGTACCCAATGTCCACTTAACCACGGACATGTGGACAAGTGGAGCAGGGCAGACTGAGGACTATATGACTGTGACAGCCCACTGGGTAGATGTATTGACTCCCGCTGCAAGAACAGCAGCGGCGGCACCAGTAGCAGCATCTCGCAAACGCCAACTCTTTCCTAGGCAGGCTACGCTTTGTATCACCGCTTTCCAGAATACGCACACAGCTAAAAACCTCTTACGGCAACTGAGGAAGATCATCGCAGAATGGCTTACCCCAATTGGACTCTCCTGTGGATTTGTGGCATCGGACAACGCCAGCAATATTGTGTGTGCATTAAATATGGGCAAATTCCAGCACGTCCCATGTTTTGCACATACCTTGAATTTGGTGGTGCAGAATTATTTAAAAAACGAGAGGGGCGTGCAAGAGATGCTGTCGGTGGCCAGAAGAATTGCGGGACACTTTCGGCGTACAGGCACCACGTACAGAAGACTGGAGCAACACCAAAAACGCCTGAACCTGCCCTGCCATCATCTGAAGCAAGAAGTGGTAACGAGGTGGAATTCAACCCTCTATATGCTTCAGAGGTTGGAGGAGCAGCAAAAGGCCATTCAAGCCTATACAACTGACCACGATATAGGAGGTGGAATGCACCTGTCTCAAGCGCAGTGGAGAATGATTTCAACGTTGTGCAAGGTTCTGCAACCTTTTGAACTTGCCACACAAGAAGTCAGTTCAGACACTGCCAGCCTGAGTCAGGTCATTCCCCTCATCAGGCTTTTGCAGAAGAAGCTGGAGACATTAAAGGAGGAGCTAACACTGAGCGATTCCGCTAGGCATGTGGGACTTGTGGATGGAGCCCTTAATTCGCTTAACAAGGATTCACGGGTGGTCAATCTGTTGAAATCAGAGCACTACATTTTGGCCACCGTGCTCGATCCTAGATTTAAAACCTACGTTGTATCTCTCTTTCCGGCAGACACAAGTCTGCAGGGGTTCAAAGAACTGCTGGTGAGAAAATTGTCAAGTCAAGCGGAACGCGACCTGTCAACATCTCCTCCTTCACATTCTCCCGCAACTGGGGGTGCGAGGAAAAGGCTCAGAATTCCGAGCCCACCCGCTGGCGGTGATGCAGGGCAGTCTGGAGCGACTGCTGATGCTGACATCTGGTCCGGACTGAAGGACCTGCCAACGATTACGGACATGTCGTCTACTGGCACTGCATATGATTCTCTCACCATTGAAAGAATGGTGGAGGATTATATGAGTGACCGCATCCAAGTAGGCACGTCAGACAGTCCGTACGTATACTGGCAGGAAAAAGAGGCAATTTGGAGGCCCTTGCACAAACTGGCTTTATTCTACCTAAGTTGCCCTCCCACAAGTGTGTACTCCGAAAGAGTGTTTAGTGCCGCCGCTCACCTTGTCAGCAATCTGCGTACGAGGTTACTTCCAGAAAATGTGGAGAAGATGATGTTCATTAAAATGAATTATAATCAATTCCTCCATGGAGACATTCACCAGCAGCAATTGCCTCCACAAAGTACACAGGGAGCTGTGATGGTGGATTCCAGTGGGGACGAATTGATAATCTGTGAGGAGGGGGATGTACACGGTGATGAATCGGAGGATGATGATGAGGTGGACATCTTGCCTCTGTAGAGCCAGTTTGTGCAAGGAGAGATTAATTGCTTTTTTTTTTGGTGGGGGTCCAAACCAACCCGTCATTTCAGTCACAGTCGTGTGGCAGACCCTGTCACTGAAATGATGGGTTGGTTAAAGTGTGCATGTCCTGTTTATACAACATAAGGGTGGGTGGGAGGGCCCAAGGACAATTCCATCTTGCACCTCTTTTTTCTTTCATTTTTCTTTGCGTCATGTGCTGTTTGGGGAGTGTTTTTTGGAAGGGCCATCCTGCGTGACACTGCAGTGCCACTCCTAGATGGGCCAGGTGTTTGTGTCGGCCACTAGGGTCACTTATCTTAGTCACACAGCTACCTCATTGCGCCTCATTTTTTTCTTCTTTGCGTCATGTGCTGTTTGGGGAGTATTTTTTGGAAGGGCCATCCGGCCTGACACTGCAGTGCCACTCCTAGATGGGCCAGGTGTTTGTGTCGGCCACTAGGGTCGCTTAGCTTACTCACACAGCTACCTCATTGCGCCTCTTTTTTTCTTTGCGTCATGTGCTGTTTGGGGAGTGTTTTTTGGAAGGGCCATCCTGCGTGACACTGCAGTGCCACTCCTAGATGGGCCAGGTGTTTGTGTCGGCCACTAGGGTCGCTTATCTTAGTCACACAGCTACCTCATTGCGCCTCTTTTTTTTCTTCTTTGCGTCATGTGCTGTTTGGGGAGTATTTTTTGGAAGGGCCATCCGGCCTGACACTGCAGTGCCACTCCTAGATGGGCCAGGTGTTTGAGTCGGCCACTAGGGTCGCTTAGCTTACTCACACAGCTACCTCATTGCGCCTCTTTTTTTCTTTGCGTCATGTGCTGTTTGGGGAGTGTTTTTTGGAAGGGCCATCCTGCGTGACACTGCAGTGCCACTCCTAGATGGGCCAGGTGTTTGTGTCGGCCACTAGGGTCGCTTATCTTAGTCACACAGCTACCTCATTGCGCCTCTTTTTTTTCTTCTTTGCGTCATGTGCTGTTTGGGGAGTATTTTTTGGAAGGGCCATCCGGCCTGACACTGCAGTGCCACTCCTAGATGGGCCAGGTGTTTGTGTCGGCCACTAGGGTCGCTTAGCTTACTCACACAGCTACCTCATTGCGCCTCTTTTTTTCTTTGCGTCATGTGCTGTTTGGGGAGTGTTTTTTGGAAGGGCCATCCTGCGTGACACTGCAGTGCCACTCCTAGATGGGCCAGGTGTTTGTGTCGGCCACTAGGGTCGCTGAGCTTAGTCACACAGCTACCTCATTGCGCCTCTTTTTTTCTTTGCGTCATGTGCTGTTTGGGGAGTGTTTTTTGGAAGGGCCATCCTGCGTGACACTGCAGTGCCACTCCTAGATGGGCCAGGTGTTTGTGTCGGCCACTTTGGTCGCTGAGCTTAGTCATCCAGCGACCTCGGTGCAAATTTTAGGACTAAAAATAATATTGTGAGGTGTGAGGTGTTCAGAATAGAGTGAAAATGAGTGGAAATTATGGTTATTGAGGTTAATAATACTTTGGGATCAAAATGACCCCCAAATTCTATGATTTAAGCTGTTTTTAAAAAAAAACACCCGAATCCAAAACACACCCGAATCCGACAAACAAAACACGGCCACAGAACCGAACCCAAAACCAAAACACAAATCCCGAAAAATTTCCGGTGCACATCTCTAGTGTGCATACATTGGTGTTATATGTATGTGCAGGCCAGTACTCTGCGTATTGCACCTCATTCAGGTCTGGTAGCTGCTGCATCTCATGCAGCAAAGTACCGATTATCTGTACTTTGCACGTGCGCAGGACCCATTCTGTGGGTGCGCAAGGTGGTCCTGCGACACAGGATGCAGAGTGGCAGCAAACTGTTAGTGATTGACAGTCTGCTTCTGTCTGGGGGGTGGGGAGGGGGCGGCGACGGACTCTGTTTGTGAAAATGGAGGTGTGTCACCACTGTTTAGGGGGAGGGAAGAGGCCAGAGATCTGTTGGGATCCCGGCGTTCAGGAGTCTGATGCTGGAATCCCGCCAGCCTGTGAAATGCTGCCTGTTGGAACCCCGACCAACGTGGGTTATTCCAACTCGGTTGATGGGTCCACGCCACCAACCGAGTGAGAATATACAACGAAAACAAGAATTTTTTACACCAGAGCAGAAATTGCGCTGTCAAGCTGCAGGTCAGTGGACACTCAGAAGTGGGATGTTACCCTCATCCCAAATGAAGAATACCTAGAACTGTTAAAATTACTAAGTGTCTCCTATCCTGCGCTTTCCTTAATTTTATAATGTAATAAGGAAAAAAGAAGGCGTGTCTCTACTTATCTTAAATCAGGTATTTTCCTCTTAATAATGTTACTCCTTCTTCCTACCCCTTTGTGATGTCAAACGGGGTGTATGTTCATTCCAGAGTTATACATGTAAAAAAGAGGTTATAGAACACTCTAGTGTATTAACCTTTTTACAATCAAAGTACAATCCCTTGCCAGGGATTGTAGATTATAAGAAACAGTAAACAATCAATAAAAAGTTTCTATTTAATAGTTCAAAAAAAAGGTAAAAATTCCAGGTATACAGTCTTCATAGAACAAGATTTTCACATTCAAGCAAGATATGAGGGTGGCTTCCTACCAGATTTGGGGTTTTAAAGTGCACCAAAAATTTGTCGCTGTATTGATGTTTCCAACGTCCCCGGGAACGGTCAGCTCCAAGCAATGGGCACCTCGTCCTCTCCTCGTCCAGGTAATCAGCCACCAGATGTCACAATTCAGCCAACGCGTTTCGATCCGTGGATCTTTTTCAAGGCTTATCCTTCCATGTCCTCTCCCCAGCTATTTATACCCTAATGAATTGATACTCCCAAATACTGGGAGGAGCCACTCTCATTTACAATGCAATGCATGCATATACATATTAGGGTCACACTAATTCCTAATCTAACATAGATAATCTATTCTACTTTACCTCATATACCTATTCTAACAAAAACCGCCATTTAAAAAGGCTTATTTTTGATGAAAAAGACATAAAACAGCAAAATCTCATACATGGAAGTGCCATGTGCATCTTCATTATTATTCCTACATTTCCTAGAGAAAGGTTCCTCCTCATGGTTTGATGTAAAAAGTGTCCTAGTATTACTTCCGGTCACCTGACCGTTTAAAACACTGGTTCCCGCCGGTGAGATAAGTCCGATCACATGACGCGACCGGAAGTACCATTTCCGCCATCTTTGAAAGTCTAAAAAATGGAGCTAAATCGATCCCCAATTACCTCCGCTATCCTAAGTGATAAATCCTGTATATAGGTACTGCTGGCATTTCCTCCCAATAAAGGGCTGCCATTCTATATAGAGAAAACTATTTAAAATCCTCGTTCCTACTAGTAGAATGAGTCCGGTCACGTGACGCGGCCGGAAACACTCATTCCGCCATCTTTAAAAGTCCGAAAGAGCGGAGCTGGCTACAACTCTCATACCTCCGTTTTCTTAATTCATAAATCCTGTATTAAAACGCTAAACTGCATCTCCTCACAATCAAGATGCTGCCATTTGATACGAAATGAATATCTGATTTATTTAAGTGAATTTCGCCCGATCATGTGATCTAACCGGAAGTTACTTATCGGCCATCTTTGTAGTTCTGTAATATACAACTTCAATACAGAGAAAACTTATGAATAATTCATAGACACACAAATAAAATGCCATAAACATTAACAGTTCACTTTAAAAACATAATAGTTTCACAAATGGATATAAAACTTGTAATTCCATGCATATTTCGCCATTTATATATCCAAAAATCATTTTTCTTGGATACTTAAAATAATTCATATTCAGGATTTCTTTCTTCTATAATCCCATAAAGGAAAAAATGTTCCCAACATTGTGAGGTATCTCTATTTTAGAAAAAGATTGAAAAAATGATTAAAACATGATATAATGATAAAATTTTACAATCATAATTGCACTCATCGAAATGTTGTTAAGTGAGAAACCACTTCACTTCAAAATCCTTATTCAGGCCCCCCGGGATCAAAGTTTTTAATGAATGAATATATCGCATCTCGGTTTTTGCCAGATTTGTTGCTACATTGTTACATCTCCAGCTTCCCTTCACTTGTTTAAGTGCCCCAAATTTTATTAGATGTTTTATATCTTGATTATGGACTTTTTTGAAGTGAGCTGAAAGTGCATGGGTTTCGACACCATTTTTTATATTACGTAGATGTTCCATATATCTGACTTTTAGTTGTCGGCTAGTTCTACCGATATAAAATAGATCACAGCTACATCCCAAGAAATATATTACATTTACAGAAGTACAAGTTATAAATTCCTCAATCTTAACTTTTTGATCATTTATGTCTACCTCTGTGCATTTCTTGGGGCCCCTGACCGATTTACACATGCGGCAATCCCCACACCGATAAAAACCTTTAGAAAGGATGCGGGTATTAGCCTTAGGAGGCGAATATGCACTCCTTACTAGTTTGTCTTTTATATTCTTAGCCTTCCGGTAAATAAATTGGGGTCGTTCAGGGAGAACTGACTTTAATAAAGGATCCTCCTTTAGGATTCGCCAATGATTTTTAAAAATTTTCTCAACTTGTTTATGTTGTATATTAAAATTCGTAATGAAAGCCATAGAGTAATCTTTCTCATTTGATATGTTATGTACTTCCCTTGGATTGAGTAGGTCTTTTCTATCCACATTGGCACATTTGGTTCTTGCTCTCTCTATGCACCGTTGACTATACCCACTTTTTCTGAATTTGTCCACCATTATTTCTGCTTGTTCTTCATATATTCTGTTATCTGTGCAATTTCGTTTTAGTCTTTGTAACTGACTGCTTGGTATAGATTCTAACCAATTTCCATGGTGGCAACTGGTCATATGAATATATACCCCTGAATCCGTAGGTTTTGTATAATTACGAGTTTTTAATAGTCCATCTTCTACATAAATATTCAAATCTAAAAAATTAACACTGCTGCGACTAATTTCAAATGTCAGTAGGATATTGTATTCATTCCTATTCAGATGTTCACAAAAGAGGGTCAGATCATCTCTATCCCCCCTCCAGAGAAAAACGATGTCGTCGATGTATCTTGACCAGGATACCAGGCTCGCCCCGAATTGATTGTTTTGCCAGACATGTTGGTCCTCCCACATGCCCATAAACATGTTAGCATAACTCGGGGCGAACCTGGTACCCATGGCCGTTCCCACATTCTGAAGGTAGAAACAATCCTTGAAGTGGAAATAATTATTACGTAGAATAAAATCCACTCCTTTAACCAAAAAGTCACATAGATCTGATTCATAACCACTATCCTCTAGATATGAGATAACTGCCTCTATCCCCAAATCATGATTGATAATCGTATACAGTGAGCTAACGTCTGCTGTAACGATATAACAATTATCGTCCCATTGTATATTATTTAGCACATTTAGGGCGTCCCTTGTGTCTTTCAAATGGGAACGATTCTTTATTACTAGAGGCTGCAAGTGGAAATCAATGAATTCGGACATATTCGCGGTCACAGAGTTTATCCCGGATACAATAGGTCTACCGGGGGGATTCTGTATGTCCTTATGGACCTTTGGTAGGATATAGATAACCGGTATACTGGGGTCCGTAGGTATCAGAAACTTGCCCTCTGTTTCCGTGATCGTATCTTTATCTACATAGGTTCTAACTAGTGATGTAAGATTCCCCAGAATTCTTTTAGTGGGGTCTCCTTTCAATTTTTTGTACGTACAACCATCATTCAGTTGTCTTAACACCTCTGTTTCATATTTTTCTACGTCCATAAGTACTATACCACCCCCTTTGTCTGTAGGTTTTATTATGAGATCTTTATTTGATCTTAAATTTTCTAGAGCCTCCTTTTCTTTTCTCGTTAGATTGTAATTAGCTCTTGGGGGTGTGAGTAATTCTATATCCTTATTAACCAATGAGAAGAAAGTCTCAACGAAGTTTCCCTTCATAAAAGTGGGATTAAATATAGACTTCGGTTTGAATCTTCTTTCTGATGTGTTCTCTCCTTCTATGCCCTCCTCCATTTCTGGTTTACAGGCAAAAAACCTTTTTAATGATAACTTTCTGATATATTTTTGGAGGTCCACATATACATCAAATTTATTTAATTTCGCTGCTGGAGCGAATTTCAGTCCCTTTGTAAGTAAAGAGATTTCTGATTCTCCCAGTATGTGATTACTTAGATTAAAGATTTTCACCTTATTCTCCACAATTGGGGTCTCCTCACTTAGGGGTATCTCACAGACACTACCAGCGCTGGTCCCCTTCCTTCGTTTTCTCTTTTTTCCTTTGGTATTTCTATTTGATCCTTTTTTCCTTCCCCCTCGCTTTCCTCTATATTTCCTACCAACTATGTCTGGGGATATTCTCTCCTCCCATTCCCTAAAAAAGAATCATTGTCCTGAAAGCGACTATACCTGTTATAATCGTAATATGAGTTGTATTGGGTATTACGGTTATTTCTAATGTGGGGGGACATATCTGTCCTTCTCCAATTTCCGGATTCATATTTATTCCTCTCTCTTTTAGGGGTATCTCTTTCCTCTCTATCTCTGGGGGTATATCTGTACGTGTCTCTTGGATATGGTCTTCCTCTATTTGATCTCCATCTCAATGGTGATCTGGGATCCCTTCGTCTCTCTTGTGGAGTTTTTCCCACTTCAAATCGTACATTTCGATCTCTTAAATTCACTCCCTGTTTAGCTGTATTTTTTGAAGAGACCCGATGGGGATCTTCCTGAGGGATTTCCCCTATGTTATTTCTATCTCTGGAGAATTTTTTTGATTTTTTTAACATCAATTCCTTCTCATTCTTTTGTAATCTGAAGGTGATATTATCCTCTAATTCCTTATATTCTGAGAGTTTTGAGAAAGGTGCAATTAAACTTTTCAATAGATCAATCTCTTCTTCTATGACTCTCAGATTCTTTTTCCTCTCTTGTATAATCAATTCCATTAGGCGAAAAGAACATCCATCCACAATTCTCTCCCACTCTTTCTTAAATTCCTCAGTGGAATCGGAGAAAGTGGATGTTTTGGTGATCTTAAGGCCCTTTGGTATTAATTTATGTGCCAAATATTTCTCAAGAGAGGTTACTTCCCACCATAACCGTCCCTCTTTTAATAACAACTTTTCCATTTTCTTCATACCACTATCTAGGTCATCATCCTCAGTGGATACGATGTCTTCACTTTCATCAAACAATTTTGTGCACATACTGTGCCTATTCTCTCTTACAGAAAACATGATTATAAGCAGCAATTCACACCAGTGTAATAGGTAAAACAAAACACAACGAAAACAAGAATTTTTTACACCAGAGCAGAAATTGCGCTGTCAAGCTGCAGGTCAGTGGACACTCAGAAGTGGGATGTTACCCTCATCCCAAATGAAGAATACCTAGAACTGTTAAAATTACTAAGTGTCTCCTATCCTGCGCTTTCCTTAATTTTATAATGTAATAAGGAAAAAAGAAGGCGTGTCTCTACTTATCTTAAATCAGGTATTTTCCTCTTAATAATGTTACTCCTTCTTCCTACCCCTTTGTGATGTCAAACGGGGTGTATGTTCATTCCAGAGTTATACATGTAAAAAAGAGGTTATAGAACACTCTAGTGTATTAACCTTTTTACAATCAAAGTACAATCCCTTGCCAGGGATTGTAGATTATAAGAAACAGTAAACAATCAATAAAAAGTTTCTATTTAATAGTTCAAAAAAAAGGTAAAAATTCCAGGTATACAGTCTTCATAGAACAAGATTTTCACATTCAAGCAAGATATGAGGGTGGCTTCCTACCAGATTTGGGGTTTTAAAGTGCACCAAAAATTTGTCGCTGTATTGATGTTTCCAACGTCCCCGGGAACGGTCAGCTCCAAGCAATGGGCACCTCGTCCTCTCCTCGTCCAGGTAATCAGCCACCAGATGTCACAATTCAGCCAACGCGTTTCGATCCGTGGATCTTTTTCAAGGCTTATCCTTCCATGTCCTCTCCCCAGCTATTTATACCCTAATGAATTGATACTCCCAAATACTGGGAGGAGCCACTCTCATTTACAATGCAATGCATGCATATACATATTAGGGTCACACTAATTCCTAATCTAACATAGATAATCTATTCTACTTTACCTCATATACCTATTCTAACAAAAACCGCCATTTAAAAAGGCTTATTTTTGATGAAAAAGACATAAAACAGCAAAATCTCATACATGGAAGTGCCATGTGCATCTTCATTATTATTCCTACATTTCCTAGAGAAAGGTTCCTCCTCATGGTTTGATGTAAAAAGTGTCCTAGTATTACTTCCGGTCACCTGACCGTTTAAAACACTGGTTCCCGCCGGTGAGATAAGTCCGATCACATGACGCGACCGGAAGTACCATTTCCGCCATCTTTGAAAGTCTAAAAAATGGAGCTAAATCGATCCCCAATTACCTCCGCTATCCTAAGTGATAAATCCTGTATATAGGTACTGCTGGCATTTCCTCCCAATAAAGGGCTGCCATTCTATATAGAGAAAACTATTTAAAATCCTCGTTCCTACTAGTAGAATGAGTCCGGTCACGTGACGCGGCCGGAAACACTCATTCCGCCATCTTTAAAAGTCCGAAAGAGCGGAGCTGGCTACAACTCTCATACCTCCGTTTTCTTAATTCATAAATCCTGTATTAAAACGCTAAACTGCATCTCCTCACAATCAAGATGCTGCCATTTGATACGAAATGAATATCTGATTTATTTAAGTGAATTTCGCCCGATCATGTGATCTAACCGGAAGTTACTTATCGGCCATCTTTGTAGTTCTGTAATATACAACTTCAATACAGAGAAAACTTATGAATAATTCATAGACACACAAATAAAATGCCATAAACATTAACAGTTCACTTTAAAAACATAATAGTTTCACAAATGGATATAAAACTTGTAATTCCATGCATATTTCGCCATTTATATATCCAAAAATCATTTTTCTTGGATACTTAAAATAATTCATATTCAGGATTTCTTTCTTCTATAATCCCATAAAGGAAAAAATGTTCCCAACATTGTGAGGTATCTCTATTTTAGAAAAAGATTGAAAAAATGATTAAAACATGATATAATGATAAAATTTTACAATCATAATTGCACTCATCGAAATGTTGTTAAGTGAGAAACCACTTCACTTCAAAATCCTTATTCAGGCCCCCCGGGATCAAAGTTTTTAATGAATGAATATATCGCATCTCGGTTTTTGCCAGATTTGTTGCTACATTGTTACATCTCCAGCTTCCCTTCACTTGTTTAAGTGCCCCAAATTTTATTAGATGTTTTATATCTTGATTATGGACTTTTTTGAAGTGAGCTGAAAGTGCATGGGTTTCGACACCATTTTTTATATTACGTAGATGTTCCATATATCTGACTTTTAGTTGTCGGCTAGTTCTACCGATATAAAATAGATCACAGCTACATCCCAAGAAATATATTACATTTACAGAAGTACAAGTTATAAATTCCTCAATCTTAACTTTTTGATCATTTATGTCTACCTCTGTGCATTTCTTGGGGCCCCTGACCGATTTACACATGCGGCAATCCCCACACCGATAAAAACCTTTAGAAAGGATGCGGGTATTAGCCTTAGGAGGCGAATATGCACTCCTTACTAGTTTGTCTTTTATATTCTTAGCCTTCCGGTAAATAAATTGGGGTCGTTCAGGGAGAACTGACTTTAATAAAGGATCCTCCTTTAGGATTCGCCAATGATTTTTAAAAATTTTCTCAACTTGTTTATGTTGTATATTAAAATTCGTAATGAAAGCCATAGAGTAATCTTTCTCATTTGATATGTTATGTACTTCCCTTGGATTGAGTAGGTCTTTTCTATCCACATTGGCACATTTGGTTCTTGCTCTCTCTATGCACCGTTGACTATACCCACTTTTTCTGAATTTGTCCACCATTATTTCTGCTTGTTCTTCATATATTCTGTTATCTGTGCAATTTCGTTTTAGTCTTTGTAACTGACTGCTTGGTATAGATTCTAACCAATTTCCATGGTGGCAACTGGTCATATGAATATATACCCCTGAATCCGTAGGTTTTGTATAATTACGAGTTTTTAATAGTCCATCTTCTACATAAATATTCAAATCTAAAAAATTAACACTGCTGCGACTAATTTCAAATGTCAGTAGGATATTGTATTCATTCCTATTCAGATGTTCACAAAAGAGGGTCAGATCATCTCTATCCCCCCTCCAGAGAAAAACGATGTCGTCGATGTATCTTGACCAGGATACCAGGCTCGCCCCGAATTGATTGTTTTGCCAGACATGTTGGTCCTCCCACATGCCCATAAACATGTTAGCATAACTCGGGGCGAACCTGGTACCCATGGCCGTTCCCACATTCTGAAGGTAGAAACAATCCTTGAAGTGGAAATAATTATTACGTAGAATAAAATCCACTCCTTTAACCAAAAAGTCACATAGATCTGATTCATAACCACTATCCTCTAGATATGAGATAACTGCCTCTATCCCCAAATCATGATTGATAATCGTATACAGTGAGCTAACGTCTGCTGTAACGATATAACAATTATCGTCCCATTGTATATTATTTAGCACATTTAGGGCGTCCCTTGTGTCTTTCAAATGGGAACGATTCTTTATTACTAGAGGCTGCAAGTGGAAATCAATGAATTCGGACATATTCGCGGTCACAGAGTTTATCCCGGATACAATAGGTCTACCGGGGGGATTCTGTATGTCCTTATGGACCTTTGGTAGGATATAGATAACCGGTATACTGGGGTCCGTAGGTATCAGAAACTTGCCCTCTGTTTCCGTGATCGTATCTTTATCTACATAGGTTCTAACTAGTGATGTAAGATTCCCCAGAATTCTTTTAGTGGGGTCTCCTTTCAATTTTTTGTACGTACAACCATCATTCAGTTGTCTTAACACCTCTGTTTCATATTTTTCTACGTCCATAAGTACTATACCACCCCCTTTGTCTGTAGGTTTTATTATGAGATCTTTATTTGATCTTAAATTTTCTAGAGCCTCCTTTTCTTTTCTCGTTAGATTGTAATTAGCTCTTGGGGGTGTGAGTAATTCTATATCCTTATTAACCAATGAGAAGAAAGTCTCAACGAAGTTTCCCTTCATAAAAGTGGGATTAAATATAGACTTCGGTTTGAATCTTCTTTCTGATGTGTTCTCTCCTTCTATGCCCTCCTCCATTTCTGGTTTACAGGCAAAAAACCTTTTTAATGATAACTTTCTGATATATTTTTGGAGGTCCACATATACATCAAATTTATTTAATTTCGCTGCTGGAGCGAATTTCAGTCCCTTTGTAAGTAAAGAGATTTCTGATTCTCCCAGTATGTGATTACTTAGATTAAAGATTTTCACCTTATTCTCCACAATTGGGGTCTCCTCACTTAGGGGTATCTCACAGACACTACCAGCGCTGGTCCCCTTCCTTCGTTTTCTCTTTTTTCCTTTGGTATTTCTATTTGATCCTTTTTTCCTTCCCCCTCGCTTTCCTCTATATTTCCTACCAACTATGTCTGGGGATATTCTCTCCTCCCATTCCCTAAAAAAGAATCATTGTCCTGAAAGCGACTATACCTGTTATAATCGTAATATGAGTTGTATTGGGTATTACGGTTATTTCTAATGTGGGGGGACATATCTGTCCTTCTCCAATTTCCGGATTCATATTTATTCCTCTCTCTTTTAGGGGTATCTCTTTCCTCTCTATCTCTGGGGGTATATCTGTACGTGTCTCTTGGATATGGTCTTCCTCTATTTGATCTCCATCTCAATGGTGATCTGGGATCCCTTCGTCTCTCTTGTGGAGTTTTTCCCACTTCAAATCGTACATTTCGATCTCTTAAATTCACTCCCTGTTTAGCTGTATTTTTTGAAGAGACCCGATGGGGATCTTCCTGAGGGATTTCCCCTATGTTATTTCTATCTCTGGAGAATTTTTTTGATTTTTTTAACATCAATTCCTTCTCATTCTTTTGTAATCTGAAGGTGATATTATCCTCTAATTCCTTATATTCTGAGAGTTTTGAGAAAGGTGCAATTAAACTTTTCAATAGATCAATCTCTTCTTCTATGACTCTCAGATTCTTTTTCCTCTCTTGTATAATCAATTCCATTAGGCGAAAAGAACATCCATCCACAATTCTCTCCCACTCTTTCTTAAATTCCTCAGTGGAATCGGAGAAAGTGGATGTTTTGGTGATCTTAAGGCCCTTTGGTATTAATTTATGTGCCAAATATTTCTCAAGAGAGGTTACTTCCCACCATAACCGTCCCTCTTTTAATAACAACTTTTCCATTTTCTTCATACCACTATCTAGGTCATCATCCTCAGTGGTGCCCATTGCTTGGAGCTGACCGTTCCCGGGGACGTTGGAAACATCAATACAGCGACAAATTTTTGGTGCACTTTAAAACCCCAAATCTGGTAGGAAGCCACCCTCATATCTTGCTTGAATGTGAAAATCTTGTTCTATGAAGACTGTATACCTGGAATTTTTACCTTTTTTTTGAACTATTAAATAGAAACTTTTTATTGATTGTTTACTGTTTCTTATAATCTACAATCCCTGGCATGGGATTGTACTTTGATTGTAAAAAGGTTAATACACTAGAGTGTTCTATAACCTCTTTTTTACATGTATAACTCTGGAATGAACATACACCCCGTTTGACATCACAAAGGGGTAGGAAGAAGGAGTAACATTATTAAGAGGAAAATACCTGATTTAAGATAAGTAGAGACACGCCTTCTTTTTTCCTTATTACATTATAAAATTAAGGAAAGCGCAGGATAGGAGACACTTAGTAATTTTAACAGTTCTAGGTATTCTTCATTTGGGATGAGGGTAACATCCCACTTCTGAGTGTCCACTGACCTGCAGCTTGACAGCGCAATTTCTGCTCTGGTGTAAAAAATTCTTGTTTTCGTTGTGTTTTGTTTTACCTATTACACTGGTGTGAATTGCTGCTTATAATCATGTTTTCTGTAAGAGAGAATAGGCACAGTATGTGCACAAAATTGTTTGATGAAAGTGAAGACATCGTATCCACTGAGGATGATGACCTAGATAGTGGTATGAAGAAAATGGAAAAGTTGTTATTAAAAGAGGGACGGTTATGGTGGGAAGTAACCTCTCTTGAGAAATATTTGGCACATAAATTAATACCAAAGGGCCTTAAGATCACCAAAACATCCACTTTCTCCGATTCCACTGAGGAATTTAAGAAAGAGTGGGAGAGAATTGTGGATGGATGTTCTTTTCGCCTAATGGAATTGATTATACAAGAGAGGAAAAAGAATCTGAGAGTCATAGAAGAAGAGATTGATCTATTGAAAAGTTTAATTGCACCTTTCTCAAAACTCTCAGAATATAAGGAATTAGAGGATAATATCACCTTCAGATTACAAAAGAATGAGAAGGAATTGATGTTAAAAAAATCAAAAAAATTCTCCAGAGATAGAAATAACATAGGGGAAATCCCTCAGGAAGATCCCCATCGGGTCTCTTCAAAAAATACAGCTAAACAGGGAGTGAATTTAAGAGATCGAAATGTACGATTTGAAGTGGGAAAAACTCCACAAGAGAGACGAAGGGATCCCAGATCACCATTGAGATGGAGATCAAATAGAGGAAGACCATATCCAAGAGACACGTACAGATATACCCCCAGAGATAGAGAGGAAAGAGATACCCCTAAAAGAGAGAGGAATAAATATGAATCCGGAAATTGGAGAAGGACAGATATGTCCCCCCACATTAGAAATAACCGTAATACCCAATACAACTCATATTACGATTATAACAGGTATAGTCGCTTTCAGGACAATGATTCTTTTTTAGGGAATGGGAGGAG